>NW_027325378.1:849768-927268 GCF_036924035.1 Leuresthes tenuis | reverse complement strand
TATTGATTTATTATCAGGTTCTACTGATCTGTGATCAGGTTCTACTGATCTGTGATCAGGTTCTATTAATCTGTGATCAGTTTCTATTTATCTGTGATCAGGTTCTACTGATCTGTGATCAGGTTCTATTGATCTGTGATCAGGTTCTATTGATCTGTGATCAGGTTCTATTGATTTATTATCAGGTTCTATTGATCTGTGATCAGGTTATATTGATCTGTGATCAGGTTCTATTGATTCTGTGATCAGGTTATATTGTTCTGTGATCAGGTTCTATTGATCTGTGATCAGGTTCCATTGATCTGTGATCAGGTTCTATTGATCTGTGATCAGTTTCTACTGATCTGTGATCAGTTTCTATTGTTCTGTGATCAGGTTCTATTGATCTGTGATCAGGTTCTATTGATTTATTATCAGGTTCTATTGATCTGTGATCAGGTTCTATTGATCTGTGATCAGGTTCTATTGATTCTGTGATCAGGTTATATTGTTCTGTGATCAGGTTCTATTTATCTGTGATCAGGTTCCATTGATCTGTGATCATTTTCATATGTATCTGTGATCAGGTTCTATTGTTCTGTGATCAGGTTCTATATTTCTGTGATCAGATTTTATTGATCTGTGATCAGGTTCTATTGATCTGTGATCAGGTTCCATTGATCTGTGATCAGGTTCTATTGATCTGTGATCAGTTTCTACTGATCTGTGATCAGTTTCTATTGTTCTGTGATCAGGTTCTATTGATCTGTGATCAGGTTCTATTGATTTATTATCAGGTTCTATTGATCTGTGATCAGGTTCTATTGATCTGTGATCAGGTTCTATTGATTCTGTGATCAGGTTATATTGTTCTGTGATCAGGTTCTATTTATCTGTGATCAGGTTCCATTGATCTGTGATCATTTTCATATGTATCTGTGATCAGGTTCTATTGTTCTGTGATCAGGTTCTATATTTCTGTGATCAGATTTTATTGATCTGTGATCAGGTTCTATTGTTCTGTGATCAGGTTCTACTGATCTGTGATCAGTTTCTATTGATCTGTGATCAGGTTCTATTGTTCTGTGATCAGGTTCTATATTTCTGTGATCAGGTTCTATTGACCTGTGATCAGGTTCTATTGACCTGTGATCAGGTTCTATATTTCTGTGATCAGATTTTATTGATCTGTGATCAGGTTCTATTGGTTTGATGAAGAGCAGTGGTACGATAAAAGGGTTCATTGATCAGATGGGGATTTTATTGACCAAAGAGAGTTTTATATTGGTGTATAAGCAGTTTTATTGACCCATGAGGGTTTTTTAATGGTTTAATGGTGACAGATATTTGATGACTACTGGCCGGACAAATGTTTTTATTGATCCATGACGATTCGCAACATTCCAATAAGGGTTTATTGTTAATCAAAGACGGGATTTCTGGTCTCACAGGGGTTTTATCGATCCAGTTTGGAGAAGGAAAATGTGGTGTGTTTCTTTTGGTCCAGAAATAGTTTTACTGATTTGAAAAGTATTTTTACTAATGGTTTGACAAATATTTCTGTTGATCAGTGGTGGGTTTCTTTGGATAAACAGAGATTTCTTTTCATTATTGAGTTCCTGTTTGCCTGAGAATGATTGTTATTGATCTGAGGTGTTCAGTTCCCTTCAGAGGGTTTCATTGATCCCGGAAGTGTTAAATAGATCTGTGAAGCATTATGAATGAAGACTTTCTAACAACCCCACCTGAGAACTATGTTTTTCTAAATTTCTTTCAAATAAGAATTAGTGGAAACACAAATTATAATCACAAATCGTACTCCTGAGCGCAGTGAAACACCTGATCACCTGACATATGAGGAACCCAAACCCAGATCATCAGGTATCAATCAAAGCAGAGCTGATCAATATCGGGACAACGATATGACAGACGTGTTTGATCCCTCTGCAAACAGATGAGAAGGTGTGTGCTGGTCTCATGATTCCCTGATCCGCAGCAGGTGACCTCGGACTGAAAAGTGTGTTTGTGTATGTGAGTGTGATGAAGTGGGTCAGGCGGAACTGGAGCAGCCCCACCGAGGATTGTGGGTAATAGAATCCAGGTCTGCTGTGATTCGCCGAAGGTCACGAATATTAATTAACTGGTTCCTCCTTTCTCCCTCGTTAAAAGATCAGTGAAACCCGGAGGATTGTGTTTGTGCGTGAGTGTGTGTGCGGTTCTCTGCCTGTCGATCTGATCCTGGTTCTGTTGGTCCCTCAGAGCCTCCGGTTCCCATCGCCCCGCCTCAGCTGACAGCAGTTGGCGCCACGTACCTTTGGATCCAACTTAACGCCAACTCCATCAATGGAGACGGACCAATCATCGATAGAGAGGTGAATATTGATCTCACTCTGATGTGTAAGCCGGTTCTAACACTCATTTAACATAGAATGGGGATTCTGGACTAAACTGGGTTCTAGTGCCCAGGTGAGCTGATAGCAGGCCACTGTTCCTGAGGAGGTGTGAGATGTGACCCACAGAGGTTCTTCACAGAGGTTCTTCTACCATAGGAGGGTCCTATGGGTCCTATAGGTCCATGAGAGTCGGGTTCCGTGAAGAGGTGATCTCTGCTGGTGTACCAGAGGATTCTGGTGGGTTTCTGGTGGTCCTCCTGGAGCATCTTCTGACCACATCAGAAGCATTTTAATGGTCCATTAGGTGGTTCTTAGACTTAGAAAACTTTATTAGTCCCAGAAGGGCAATTCATTCTTGAGGGTCAGGTTACCTTAAATGTAGTTCTACTTGTTTCTGATGAGGTTCTAGTGGTCCAAGAGAAGGCCCTGGACCTGAGAGGAGGGTCAGGTTACCTTAAATGTGGTTCTACTTGTATCTGACGAGGTTCTAGTGGTCCAAGAGAGGGCCCTGGACCTGAGAGGAGGGTCAGGTTACCTTAAATGTGGTTCTACTTGTTTCTGATGAGGTTCTAGTGGTCCAAGAGAAGGTCCTGGACCTGAGAGGAGGGTCAGGTTACCTTAAATGTGGTTCTACTTGTTTCTGATGAGGTTCTAGTGGTCCAAGAGAAGGTCCTGGACCTGAGAGGAGGGTCAGGTTACCTTAAATGTGGTTCTACTTGTATCTGATGAGGTTCTAGTGGTCCAAGAGAAGGCCCTGGACCTGAGAGGAGGGTCAGGTTACCTTAAATGTGGTTCTACTTGTATCTGATGAGGTTCTAGTGGTCCAAGAGAAGGTCCTGGACCTGAGAGGAGGGTCAGGTTACCTTAAATGTGGTTCTACATGTTTCTGATGAGGTTCTAGTGGTCCAAGAGAAGGTCCTGGACCTGAGAGGAGGGTCAGGTTACCTTAAATGTGGTTCTACTTGTATCTGATGAGGTTCTAGTGGTCCAAGAGAAGGCCCTGGACCTGAGAGGAGGGTCAGGTTACCTTAAATGTGGTTCTACTTGTATCTGATGAGGTTCTAGTGGTCCAAGAGAAGGCCCTGGACCTGAGAGGAGGGTCAGGTTACCTTAAATGTGGTTCTACTTGTATCTGACGAGGTTCTAGTGGTCCAAGAGAAGGCCCTGGACCTGAGAGGAGGGTCAGGTTACCTTAAATGTGGTTCTACTTGTATCTGATGAGGTTCTAGTGGTCCAAGAGAAGGCCCTGGACCTGAGAGGAGGGTCAGGTTACCTTAAATGTGGTTCTACTTGTATCTGATGAGGTTCTAGTGGTCCAAGAGAAGGCCCTGGACCTGAGAGGAGGGTCAGGTTACCTCTTATGGGCTTCTACTTGTTTCTGATAAGGTTCTAGTGGTCCAAGAGAAGGCCCTGGACCTGAGAGGAGGGTCAGGTTACCTTAAATGTGGTTCTACTTGTATCTGATGAGGTTCTAGTGGTCCAAGAGAAGGCCCTGGACCTGAGAGGAGGGTCAGGTTACCTTAAATGTGGTTCTACTTGTATCTGATGAGGTTCTAGTGGTCCAAGAGAAGGCCCTGGACCTGAGAGGAGGGTCAGGTTACCTTAAATGTGGTTCTACTTGTATCTGACGAGGTTCTAGTGGTCCAAGAGAAGGCCCTGGACCTGAGAGGAGGGTCAGGTTACCTTAAATGTGGTTCTACTTGTATCTGATGAGGTTCTAGTGGTCCAAGAGAAGGCCCTGGACCTGAGAGGAGGGTCAGGTTACCTTAAATGTGGTTCTACTTGTATCTGATGAGGTTCTAGTGGTCCAAGAGAAGGCCCTGGACCTGAGAGGAGGGTCAGGTTACCTTAAATGTGGTTCTACTTGTATCTGACGAGGTTCTAGTGGTCCAAGAGAAGGCCCTGGACCTGAGAGGAGGGTCAGGTTACCTTAAATGTGGTTCTACTTGTATCTGACGAGGTTCTAGTGGTCCAAGAGAAGGCCCTGGACCTGAGAGGAGGGTCAGGTTACCTTAAATGTGGTTCTACTTGTATCTGATGAGGTTCTAGTGGTCCAAGAGAAGGCCCTGGACCTGAGAGGAGGGTCAGGTTACCTTAAATGTGGTTCTACTTGTTTCTGATGAGGTTCTAGTGGTCCAAGAGAAGGCCCTGGACCTGAGAGGAGGGTCAGGTTACCTTAAATGGGGTTCTACTTGTATCTGACGAGGTTCTAGTGGTCCAAGAGAAGGCCCTGGACCTGAGAGGAGGGTCAGGTTACCTTAAATGTGGTTCTACATGTTTCTGATGAGGTTCTAGTGGTCCAAGAGAAGGCCCTGGACCTGAGAGGAGGGTCAGGTTACCTTAAATGTGGTTCTACTTGTATCTGACGAGGTTCTAGTGGTCCAAGAGAAGGTCCTGGACCTGAGAGGAGGGTCAGGTTACCTTAAATGTGGTTCTACTTGTTTCTGATGAGGTTCTAGTGGTCCAAGAGAAGGTCCTGGACCTGAGAGGAGGGTCAGGTTACCTTAAATGTGGTTCTACTTGTATCTGATGAGGTTCTAGTGGTCCAAGAGAAGGCCCTGGACCTGAGAGGAGGGTCAGGTTACCTTAAATGTGGTTCTACTTGTATCTGACGAGGTTCTAGTGGTCCAAGAGAAGGCCCTGGACCTGAGAGGAGGGTCAGGTTACCTTAAATGTGGTTCTACTTGTATCTGATGAGGTTCTAGTGGTCCAAGAGAAGGCCCTGGACCTGAGAGGAGGGTCAGGTTACCTTAAATGTGGTTCTACTTGTATCTGATGAGGTTCTAGTGGTCCAAGAGAAGGCCCTGGACCTGAGAGGAGGGTCAGGTTACCTTAAATGTGGTTCTACTTGTATCTGACGAGGTTCTAGTGGTCCAAGAGAAGGCCCTGGACCTGAGAGGAGGGTCAGGTTACCTTAAATGTGGTTCTACTTGTATCTGACGAGGTTCTAGTGGTCCAAGAGAAGGCCCTGGACCTGAGAGGAGGGTCAGGTTACCTTAAATGTGGTTCTACTTGTTTCTGACGAGGTTCTAGTGGTCCAAGAGAAGGCCCTGGACCTGAGAGGAGGGTCAGGTTACCTTAAATGTGGTTCTACTTGTATCTGATGAGGTTCTAGTGGTCCAAGAGAAGGCCCTGGACCTGAGAGGAGGGTCAGGTTACCTTAAATGTGGTTCTACTTGTATCTGATGAGGTTCTAGTGGTCCAAGAGAAGGCCCTGGACCTGAGAGGAGGGTCAGGTTACCTTAAATGTGGTTCTACTTGTATCTGACGAGGTTCTAGTGGTCCAAGAGAAGGTCCTGGACCTGAGAGGAGGGTCAGGTTACCTTAAATGTGGTTCTACTTGTATCTGACGAGGTTCTAGTGGTCCAAGAGAAGGCCCTGGACCTGAGAGGAGGGTCAGGTTACCTTAAATGTGGTTCTACTTGTATCTGACGAGGTTCTAGTGGTCCAAGAGAAGGCCCTGGACCTGAGAGGAGGTTCAGGTTACCTTAAATGTGGTTCTACTTGTATCTGATGAGGTTCTAGTGGTCCAAGAGAAGGCACTGGACCTGAGAGGAGGGTCAGGTTACCTTAAATGTGGTTCTACTTGTATCTGATGAGGTTCTAGTGGTCCAAGAGAAGGCCCTGGACCTGAGAGGAGGGTCAGGTTACCTTAAATGTGGTTCTACTTGTATCTGATGAGGTTCTAGTGGTCCAAGAGAAGGCCCTGGACCTGAGAGGAGGGTCAGGTTACCTTAAATGTGGTTCTACTTGTATCTGATGAGGTTCTAGTGGTCCAAGAGAAGGCCCTGGACCTGAGAGGAGGGTCAGGTTACCTTAAATGTGGTTCTACTTGTATCTGATGAGGTTCTATTGGTCCAAGAGAAGGTCCTGGACCTGAGAGGAGGGTCAGGTTACCTTAAATGTGGTTCTACATGTTTCTGATGAGGTTCTAGTGGTCCAAGAGAAGGCCCTGGACCTGAGACGAGGGTCAGGTTACCTTAAATGTGGTTCTACTTGTATCTGATGAGGTTCTAGTGGTCCAAGAGAAGGCCCTGGACCTGAGAGGAGGGTCAGGTTACCTTAAATGTGGTTCTACTTGTTTCTGATGAGGTTCTAGTGGTCCAAGAGAAGGCCCTGGACCTGAGAGGAGGGTCAGGTTACCTTAAATGTGGTTCTACTTGTTTCTGATGAGGTTCTAGTGGTCCAAGAGAAGGCCCTGGACCTGAGAGGAGGGTCAGGTTACCTTAAATGTGGTTCTACTTGTATCTGATGAGGTTCTAGTGGTCCAAGAGAAGGCCCTGGACCTGAGAGGAGGGTCAGGTTACCTTAAATGTGGTTCTACTTGTATCTGATGAGGTTCTAGTGGTCCAAGAGAAGGCCCTGGACCTGAGAGGAGGGTCAGGTTACCTCTTATGGGCTTCTACTTGTTTCTGATGAGACTATTTGTTTTCCAGGTGGAGTACCGTACGATGGCGGGAATGCTGATCGACACCACACCTGTCGATAAGCCCACACACAAGATTGGACACCTGGACCCCGACACAGAGTATGAGATCAGCGTGCTGCTCACGAGGCCCCTGGAAGGAGGCACAGGAAACCCTGGGCCACCGCTCAGAGCCAGGACCAAATGTGCAGGTGAGTCGGGTCACATGGTCGGAACCTGCAGTCAGTCGATTGTGGCAGACGTTTCTCCTCTGTTTGGTTTTGTAGCTTCTTTTTGCCGTCATGGCGTCTCATTGGGAGGTTAATTGTGGAGACATTAATGTGGCATGCTAAGCTGCGTTAGCACTGAGCTCATCAGGTAGCAAATGGTTAGTGGAGGTCATTAAGGCAGCGGGCTGTGTTAGAACTGCACTCATTAACTCCTAATGGCTGCAGAGTACACATCGGGCTGGTGTTTATTGCCTGAGTGAAAACACACACACACACACACAGACACACACACACACACACACACACACACACATACAGACACACACACACACACACACACACACACACACACACACACACACACAGACACACACACACACACACAGACACACACACACACACAGACACACACACACACACACACACACACACAGACACACACACACACACAGACACAGCTGCTGGTGTGTGTGCAAACAATAAACACAGTGTGATTAGCAAGTAGTACGCTAATCGAATAGATACAGCACTGTGTCGCTGTCTTTAGTTTATATGTAACATTACATCATATAACATTATATTATATTATATTATATTACATTATATTATATTACATTATATTATATTATATTATATTATATTATATTATATTACATTACATTATATTATATTATATCATATCACATTATATTATATTATATTATATTACATTATATTACATTACATTATATTATATTATATTATATTATATTATATTATATTATATTATATTATATTACATTATATTATATTATATCATATCACATTATATTATATAACATTATATTATATTATATTATATTATATTATATTACATTATATTATATTACATTATATTATATTATATTATATTATATTATATTATATTATATTATATTATATTATATTACATTACATTATATTATATCATATCACATTATATTATATTATATTATATTATATTATATTATATTATATCACATTATATTATATTCTTGTTTATTTTCATAGTGACACACAGAAAACCTTCCATAATATGCAATAAAATATTCAACATGTATAAATGATAAATGTCATCAGCTCATTAAAAATAGAAATAAGGATACAAGATATATATAACACAATGGCATAAATATGTGTTATACACAAGATGTGCTGTTATTATTCAGCTGGTGAACAGTTAGTATTGATTAAATAATCGATCTGATCAGTTATCGGTTGTTGTTTACATGAATGAACTGAAAGGAAGCTGCTGATGAGGAGAACCTCCGACCACAGCAACGCTCGTGTGCGTGCGGCGGCGTGCACGGCGGCGTGCACGGCGGCGTGCTGAGGTGTCGGGTGTTTCATTCCCACGGAGACACGTGTGAACGTGTGTGTCAGGTTTCAACAAGCCAGCCACTCAGACCTGCTGTAACACGCCGCCGCGGTCCCATAAACACCTTCTCCAGCTGACTGACGGTCTGATGCAGCAGGAGCCCCGCCCCCCCCTCAGCCGGCCTGACATTAAACCCCCCCCCCCAGCCGCCTCCTGTCACACCGAGCAGCTCTGAGGCCTCATGCTTTTAATTCCAGCCTGTTAGAGGTTCTGTTGTTCCGCAGGGTTCTAAAGAGGAGGGTTCTGATGGGGGGGGGGGTTCTGATGGGGGGGTTCTGATGGGGGGGGGGGGGGGGGTTCTGATGGGGGGGGTTCTGATGGGGGGGGGGGGGGTCTGATGGGGGGGTCCTGATGGGGGGGGGGGGGGTTCTGATGATCCTCGATGAAAGGAAAAATGAAATGAAACAGTACTTTTGGTGCATTTATTGTATGACTTGATGGAAAATCTTACGGTTCGTCTTTCTGTCCTTGTTGTCGTCACATTTAGGTTCTACTTTATCTTGAAGGTTCTCACGGGTCGGGATCCAAGATGAGGTTCTGGGTTTCTTGATTAGACTGATAGTGTTGGACTTGGATCGATGCTTTATCATGATGTTCTTAGTGCTGCTGAAAGGTCTTTACATTGAGGTTCTGGTGGTTCACAGCAGAGTTCTGCTGGTTCTTCATGATATTTTAGGTGCTTGGGGAGCTTGATTGGGTTCCACTGCTCTTAGGTGAGAACTGTTTGGACCTGAAACGGTTTGAATGGGTGGAATTTTCCTGTTGAAGAACAGAGAACCGTGTTTGATCAGAACAAAACGAGACGTCAGCAGGAAGCAAAATGAGTTTGAGTGACAGCTCAGTCTGTGTGAGTTTGAGTGACAGCTCAGTCTGTGTGTGTGAGTTTGAGTGACAGCTCAGTCTGTGTGTGTTTGAGTGACAGCTCAGTCTGTGTGTGTGTTTGAGTGACAGCTCAGTCTGTGTGTGTGTGTTTGAGTGACAGCTCAGTCTGTGTGTGTTTGAGTGACAGCTCAGTCTGTGTGAGTTTGAGTGACAGCTCAGTCTGTGTGAGTTTGAGTGACAGCTCAGTCTGTGTGTGTTTGAGTGACAGCTCAGTCTGTGTGTGTTTGAGTGACAGCTCAGTCTGTGTGTGTTTGAGTGACAGCTCAGTCTGTGTGAGTTTGAGTGACAGCTCAGTCTGTGTGTGTGAGTTTGAGTGACAGCTCAGTCTGTGTGTGTTTGAGTGACAGCTCAGTCTGTGTGTGTTTGAGTGACAGCTCAGTCTGTGTGTGTTTGAGTGACAGCTCAGTCTGTGTGTGTTTGAGTGACAGCTCAGTCTGTGTGAGTTTGAGTGACAGCTCAGTCTGTGTGAGTTTGAGTGACAGCTCAGTCTGTGTGAGTTTGAGTGACAGCTCAGTCTGTGTGTGTTTCAGTGACAGCTCAGTCTGTGTGTGTTTGAGTGACAGCTCAGTCTGTGTGAGTTTGAGTGACAGCTCAGTCTGTGTGTGTTTGAGTGACAGCTCAGTCTGTGTGTGTTTGAGTGACAGCTCAGTCTGTGTGAGTTTGAGTGACAGCTCAGTCTGTGTGTGTTTGAGTGACAGCTCAGTCTGTGTGAGTTTGAGTGACAGCTCAGTCTGTGTGAGTTTGAGTGACAGCTCAGTCTGTGTGTGTTTCAGTGACAGCTCAGTCTGTGTGTGTTTGAGTGACAGCTCAGTCTGTGTGAGTTTGAGTGACAGCTCAGTCTGTGTGAGTTTGAGTGACAGCTCAGTCTGTGTGTGTTTGAGTGACAGCTCAGTCTGTGTGAGTTTGAGTGACAGCTCAGTCTGTGTGTGTTTGAGTGACAGCTCAGTCTGTGTGTGTTTGAGTGACAGCTCAGTCTGTGTGTGTTTGAGTGACAGCTCAGTCTGTGTGAGTTTGAGTGACAGCTCAGTCTGTGTGAGTTTGAGTGACAGCTCAGTCTGTGTGTGTTTGAGTGACAGCTCAGTCTGTGTGTGTTTGAGTGACAGCTCAGTCTGTGTGTGTTTGAGTGACAGCTCAGTCTGTGTGAGTTTGAGTGACAGCTCAGTCTGTGTGAGTTTGAGTGACAGCTCAGTCTGTGTGAGTTTGAGTGACAGCTCAGTCTGTGTGTGTTTGAGTGACAGCTCAGTCTGTGTGAGTTTGAGTGACAGCTCAGTCTGTGTGTGTTTGAGTGACAGCTCAGTCTGTGTGTGTTTGAGTGACAGCTCAGTCTGTGTGTGTTTGAGTGACAGCTCAGTCTGTGTGAGTTTGAGTGACAGCTCAGTCTGTGTGAGTTTGAGTGACAGCTCAGTCTGTGTGAGTTTGAGTGACAGCTCAGTCTGTGTGTGTTTGAGTGACAGCTCAGTCTGTGTGAGTTTGAGTGACAGCTCAGTCTGTGTGTGTTTGAGTGACAGCTCAGTCTGTGTGTGTTTGAGTGACAGCTCAGTCTGTGTGTGTTTGAGTGACAGCTCAGTCTGTGTGAGTTTGAGTGACAGCTCAGTCTGTGTGTGTTTGAGTGACAGCTCAGTCTGTGTGAGTTTGAGTGACAGCTCAGTCTGTGTGTGTTTGAGTGACAGCTCAGTCTGTGTGTGTTTGAGTGACAGCTCAGTCTGTGTGTGTTTCAGTGACAGCTCAGTCTGTGTGTGTTTGAGTGACAGCTCAGTCTGTGTGTGTTTGAGTGACAGCTCAGTCTGTGTGTGTTTGAGTGACAGCTCAGTCTGTGTGTGTTTGAGTGACAGCTCAGTCTGTGTGAGTTTCAGTGCGATGATGTTCGCTCTGATCTCATCTCTTTCTTCACTTTATTTATTCATTATTTTACTGCCCATGAATTATGAAGCGGCTGTTTGTGTGTGTGTTAATAATGAATGAGTGTGTCCATCAGACCGGCGTCTGGGACTCGCAGCGCAGCGAGTCGGTTCAGCCCGGTGACACATAAACAGCAGCATCGTTTAATGCTGCTTCGTACGCCAGCAGCAAACCGGATCAGCGCCAGCATCTGATCAGATGTTCTCCTCACAAACGCCCCGCTGACGGCGTTCTGTGGAGCTTTATTGATCTCAGTCTCTGCTTCAGTGACAGAACGGATCGCGGTTCTGATGGTCGGCTGATCCAGCACACCTCAGACATCAGAACATAGGTTTCTGATATCTGCAAATCAGAACTTTTACACCACAAAACATCTGATTTAAGAAGAAGAATGTTCAGAAATGAAAAAACAAGAATCCACCTCAGAAACTCTTTTGGCTCCATGAGCTGTGGACTGAAGGACCGGAGCAGAACCAGAGCCCGTCGGGTCGGTTCAGGCTGAGCCTGAGCTGTGGACTGAAGGACCGGAGCAGAACCAGAGCCCGTCGGGTCGGTTCAGGCTGAGCCTGAGCTGTGGACTGAAGGACCGGAGCAGAACCAGAGCCCGTCGGGTCGGTTCAGGTCTGAGTCTGAGCTGTGGACTGAAGGACCGGAGCAGAACCAGAGCCCATCGGTTCGGGTCTGAGACTCTGAACATGTTAACATCCATTAAAGTGTGGGCCGTGTCGAGGCTTTCAGCACATCTCAGGATCAGGATGAATATTTTACTTCATTCTCTTGCCACCTCAGATTTTCTGCTCGGCCCGTTTTAGTGCTTCTTTACTTTTTCTGTATTTTTTCCTTCCTTCTTGTGGCGGTTCGTGCCTGAAAACTCCGTCTGGGTTCTGGGTTCTGGGTTGGGTTCTGGGTTCTGGGTTGGGTTCTGGGTTCTGGGTTCTGATCCGACGCAGCTCCAGGAAGCACGAGCTCACAGGACGCCGTCAGACAGTCGAGTCCAGACATGTTCGCAGATCATCCATCACTGCTTCATCTGCTCCTCATCTTCATTCCCCACATACCCCCCCCCCCATCCTTCCCCCCCGCCTCTTCATTCCCTGCACCCCCCCCCTCCCCCCCCCCCCCGTCTCCCCATACTCACCCCCCCCACCCCCCCCTCTCATATTAAATCTGGTGATCTCCTGGAAATGAAAAATTAAACCTCTCCTCATCTCCTTCCTCCTAAAGTCACCTTCAGGCATCCATCCCTCCTCTGTGTTCTTCCTCCTGCAGTCTTTGTTTTCAGCTCCCAGCAGAACCGACCCAAACCCCAACCCTCCAGGGTCAGGGTGACTAATTTAAGGTGTTTAGATGCAGAAATTCGTCTTGTTTTAGATGTTTCTCCCTGAGTAAACTCCATGTGACGCAGCTGTGTTTGTGTTCATGTTGTTGTGGTGGTGCGACGTGTTTGAAATCTGTTTCATCAGCCGGGGCCGGAGAGGCCGAGGAAGGTGGACGGGTTCAGCTTTAAAACCCTCCGCAGACAGAAAATACAAAGAGAATGGGTCAGAGGTCCAAAACCAGGCCCAGGAATATCGGAAGAACTCTTCTGGTCGGTCGCATTTTAATCCCAAACCAGGAGGTGACGAAGCGTCATCGTAACGTGGCGCCGTGTTGCCGTGGCGCCGTGTTGCCGTGGCGCCGTGTTGCCGTGGCGCCGTGTTGCCGTGGCGCCGTGTTGCCGTGGCGCCGTGTCACCCAGGCGGCGGACATGGCACGATGTGGCGTTGTTCACAGATCGTACAAATCCATCCGCGTTCTGCTGCCAGCTTATTTATCTTTGTGTTTCCTGTGATGCAGAATGTTTCAGAATCTGTTTTCTGCACTATATTATTATTATTATTATTATTATTATTATTATTATTATTATTATTATTATTATTATTATAATCAATCTGATTGGTTAAACCGTGTGTTTGATTCCACGTCTCAATGACCTGTTTAAAGAAGGTTAATAACAAAAATAACTTTTTATCTTTGAAACATTAATGTGTTTTGTTGAATTAAATCCCCATAAAAAGAACATTCATTTATGTTATAAATCGCAATTTTTCGAGGCTGAATTCTACAAATAATTGTCTCTTTTTCTCTGATGAATGCAGATCAATCAGCTGATCAAACAGCTGTTGACATTACCTGAGTCCACATGTTTGCAGCCTCCAGCTGTATCTCACGCTTTAGTTTTGCTTCATGAACAAATCAGTCGATAATCTGGAGCTTCACCATAAAAACTGCTAATTCCCAGAATTCTGCTGGGAAGTGAACGTAGCATCCAGACCACAAACAGGTTGTAGCTTTTCATGTTTGGTGATGACATCAGCAGCACATTTAAGGTCTGATTTAAATGTCATCCGAAAAGTTATGGGATGGAAACCAAGTCAACCGCACACACAGGTATGCTCAGGAGGGAATGGGGGGATTTTATGTGATCGCGTTCACTTTCCCCTCGGGGATTATGGGTAATAGGATACACCTCAATCCCTCCTCCTCCCCTTGACCCCGACCTCCATTGTTGCCACGGCAATGTGTGTGTGTGTGTGTGTGTGTGTGTGTGTGTGTGTGTGTGTGTGTGTGTGTGTGTGTGTGTTTGTGTGTGTTCTCTCTCTGAGTGTGTGTGTGTGTGTGTGTGTGTGTGTGTGTGTGTGTGTGTGTGTGTGTGTGTGTGTGTGTGTGTGTGTGTGTTTGTGTGTGTTCTCTCTCTGAGTGTGTGTGTGTGTCTGTGTGTGTGTGTGTGTGTGTTTGTGTGTGTTCTCTCTCTGAGTGTGTGTGTGTGTCTGTGTGTGTGTGTGTGTGTCTGTGTGTGTGTGTGTGTGTGTGTGTGTGTGTGTGTGTGTGTGTGTGTGTGTGTGTGTGTGTGTGTGTGTGTGTGTGTGTGTGTGTGTCTGTGTGTCTCTGAGTGTGTTTGTGTCTGTTCTCTGGACGCCTTCCTTTTAGCTCGCGGTCTCTCTTTCATCGCACAATCGAAGTGGAGAAACTCACAAGTGCTTCTATTGTGTTCAACTAAAAGCGTGTGTGTGCACGTATTTGTGTGCACGTGTCTGTGTGCACGTGTGTGTGTGTGACAGGAAGTTTTGTGCGCAGCCACATTCGACCACACACACACATGAAAGACGACAGAGAACAGGAAAGGTATTGTTCCCAGGCTGCAGAAAACACCTGAAAACACACTCAGCGTACAAAAACACACACACATACATGCACACACACGTGCACACACACGTGCACACACACATACATGCACACACACGTGCACACCCAGTCAGCAGGTTTTTGTCAGGAGAAATTGGTCTCTCCGGCTCTCATCTATCATTCTGTCTCTGAGTGGATCGCTGTCTGTCATCTTGAAATTCAGCACTTAGATTGGCCACTGCAAAGACTGTGTGTTACTGTGCCTCGTGCATGTGTGTGTGCACGTGAGTGTGTGCGTGTGTGCGCATGTGAACACGCTCACTTCAAGTCTCCTATAATCTAGTATAGTCTCTTTGTGTCTCTGCTCAGTCAAACCTCCTTCTTTCAGTTTCAGTTCAACTGCATCAGTTACAGGATGAAGAAGGTTCTGAAACCCACCATTCAATAGATAAAACCAAGGCCAATTCAAACCAGTTAAAATCCAACTAAAACCAGTTAGAATCCAACTAAAACCAGTTATAATTCAACTAAAACTAGTTATAATCCAACTCAAACGAGATATAATTGAACTCAAACCAGCTAGAATTCAACTCAAACCAGTTATAATCCAACTCAAACCAATTATAATCCAATTCAAACCAGTTATAATCCAATTCAAACCAGTTATAATCCAACTCAAACCAATTATAATCCAATTCAAACCAGTTATAATCCAATTTGGCCATAACTTGTGGAGTCCCCCAGGGGTCAATTATTGGACCTCTTCTGTTTCACTTGTATATGCTCCCTTTGGGTCAGATATTGCAGAACTTTAACATCAATCAAACGTGATATAATTGAACTCAAACCAGTTAGAATCCAACTAAAACCAATTATAATCCAACTGTAGCTGTATCCGGCTGTAGCTCAGGAGGAAGAGCAGTCGCCCACCAATCGGAAGGTCGGTGGTTCGACTCTGGCTTCCCCAGGATACATGTCGAAGCGTCCTTGGGCAACACACTGAACCCCATGTTGCCCCCCCCAGTGTATCATTGGGGGTATGAATGATTAGAAAAGCACGTAGTTATGAATCTTAAGACGTGCTGTGTGAATGCAGCATGCAGTGAAGCGTTTTGAGTGGTCAGTTAGACTAGAAAAGCGCTATACAAGTACAAGTCCATTTACCATTTAACTCAAACCAATTATAATCCAACTCAAACCAGTTATAATCCAACTCAAACCAGTTATGATCCAATACATTGTAATACCATCATAAATCAACAACCATACAATCAAATCAAATTAAATTAACACACTGCACTGAAACGTCTCTTTGATCTCCCGTCCTGAGCGTCCTTTAACTGGAGTGTGGGTCAGCTGGTTGGGTTTCTTCATCTGTCCAACTCAACCCTGAACTGAGTGAGGGGGTCGGCGGTAGATCCTCTTCGTCAGTGTTTCCTGATTTCTAGTGAGAAAAAAGAAGGAAAAAACCACCGCTGTTCTCTCCCCGCCATCCATTTCGCCACCTTCTGATGCGAAGATGTTCTGCTGCCTCTTCCTGTCAGAACTCCATCTAAATCTCTAAGTTTGTGAACACACACCTGCTGACTCAGGTTTGTTGTGTGAAAATGACGCTGATGGATGGCACCTCACACCCAGATCACATGTTTGTGTTTGTGTCAGATCCGATGCACGGACCGCGGCATCTGGAGGTCGTCGACATCCAGTCCAAACAGGTGACGGTACGATGGGAGCCGTTTGGATACAACGTGACTCGCTGCCACAGCTACAACCTGACAGTGCAGTACCACTACAGACCTGCAGGGTCCCCCAGCAGGTAAGCAGCGGAGGGGCCAACAGGTAAACAAAGGAAAAAGGGCCACTGGGTACAGCTGACTCTGTAACTCCTGCAGGGAGCCGGGGAAAGAGGAGGTGGTGTACGACACGCTGAGCGCCGCGCCACAGCACACCGTGCGTAACCTTCCGCCGTTCACCAACGTCAGCCTGAGACTCATCCTGAGTAACCCCGAGGGCCGCAAGGAGAGCACGGAGCTGCTGGTTCTGACAGACGAGGATGGTAGGAGTCCAGCACCTGCTGTCTGTTTCTGTTGGCTGAGCCCGGGCAGGTAAATGACGGTGACTGTGGTTTCAGTTCCAGGAGCCGTCCCGGTGGATTCGATCCTGGGCAGCAGCTACGAGCAACAGATCAGTCTGAGCTGGAGGGAGCCGCTGCAGACTTACGGCCTGATCCGGAAGTATGAGGTGAGAACTGCTCCCAGAAGGCTTTGCTGCAGGAGTCAGCCAATCAGACTTCTGCAGAGCAGGAGGGTAGAAACTAAGCACAGCTGCCGAGGATCCTTTTAGTTTCTTTAAAACCATTTTTATAGCAAAATCTTTAACTGAAAATGTTAATGTTAAAGATTGAGAGATAAAACCGCAGTCGATCATCATGTGGAAAGAACTCCTGTAGCCATCTGTAACACTGCTCTCTTCCTCAGATTGCCTACAAAGCCCTGAGCTCCTTCGACACTGAGTTTGACCTGTCCAATCAGAGCGGGAAGGAGTTCAAACCCGCCAATGAGACGAGCCACGTGTTCACCGGCCTCTACCCAGGCTCCACCTACTCCTTCACCATCAGAGCTTCCACCGTCAAAGGCTTCGGGCCCCCGGTCATCACGCAGTTCACCACCAAGATTTCAGGTACCCCTGGATGCTGTTTATCTTAACATTTTCCGTTTTATACTAAATTCAACTGCAGGGGGGGCTGTAGCCTATTCCAGCCCTCATTATATCTGAGAGGCAGGATACTCTGCCAGTTCATCACTGGGCCACACAGAGACAAACGACCACACATATGCTCCTAGGACACCAATTAACCTGACATGCATGCTTTTGCATCCACGGGGAGAACAAAAAGGCCCCGGGAATCGACCCTGGAACCCTCCTGCTGTGAGGCGGCGGTGCTAACCGCCACATCAGCCCTTCATGTTAGCAGTGCAGTTATTTCATGGTTCTGGTTTGGAGGCGATAAAAAGTGAAATGCGTTGAACTCCTCCTCAGCTCCTCTGATGCCGGCGTATGACCAGGAGTCTCCTCTGAACCAGACCGACTCCACCGTCACAGTTCTGCTGAAGCCGGCCCAGAGCCGCGGCGCTCCTGTCAGGTGAGACCTTTGAATACTCTTTCCCATCGAGCTGCTCCAGCCACACGTTAAAACTTCCATACTGTGTAAAACTCCCTTTTTCCTGTTCCTGGGAGCGTATATCAGGGGGTCTGAACCAGCAGGTGTGAAACTCCCCTAGAGTTTGGCTTCCTGCCTCCACCAGGACGGAGTACACGGTTTCCCTCCTCACACACCAATGCCTCTATGGCGCCACAACCCTCTGACTCTTTTAAAAGGGGCCGAAAGACATTTATTTTTAGCCAAACATATGGTCCCCCCTCTTAGATGCCAAATTCTTTTTACTTGTTTACTGAATTGTTTACTTGTTTTTATTTATTTGTTTATTAAACTGTCGCCCTTTGAGATCTTGCGATGTAAAGGGCACTACAAATAAAATGTACTATTATTATTGATACCGCCAAGAGGGTGGGGTTGAGCACTTACTCCACCCTCTCCACCCTGAAAACAGACTGTTAACAGAGATGTTAAAGCAGGGCTGAGACAGAGAGCCACTGAGCGCAAACCAACAGGTATTCTGACCAAATACACCGTCCTACCAGTGTTAATGAAGTTTTTAAGTCATTGAACCTGCAGGGAGGCAGTATCCTCGGTAACAGTTGTCATGTCAACAGCTGTCTGGGCTCTGTAGTTGGGCTGTAACAAGGGATTTAGTTAATTAACAATCAGCAGGCAGGGCTAATCAGAGCCTGCTGCAACACTGAGGATTAACATGGTAATCCCACTCAGCTATTGTTATTGTCAGTCACACACACACTGACAGGAAACACCCGTCTGTTTATTAAACACTTGACTTCCTGAAGAAGAAAGATTCTCCTGCTTCTCACTGAATTTATTCATTTTTACACAAACTGAGCAGAAGCATGGACCTCCTGGTTCTGTTTCATGGTTTCAGATGTTTTGAACGCTGCAAAGTGAAGTCTGAAACAGTAAAGTTCATGTGGACATCAGGTAGGGTTGTAGTCCAGCCTTATGGTCCTGAATGGGTTCTGCTGGTCCAGTTGCTGCTGCTGATACTCAGTTGGACCAGAACCAGACTTTTAAGATACAAAATACATGTACTGAAATACTAGGTTGACTGAAACTGGAAAAACACACCCAGAGAATCTGGATATTTCACCTTTAAAGGTGCAGTAACATCATCTTTTAAAGGTAATCTCTAAGAAACAGAGTGTATAAAAGGTGGGGTTCAAACGCAAAAAGGGAAGTCAGTCCAAAAAGTCCAAAAGGAGCATCTGACAGAAACCCAAAAGGTAAACGCAAGGAAGTAACATCTGGAAAGAGTCATGAGTTGGTATCTGTACTGGAGAGTAAAGAAGGAAACGGTCACTTTCATATAAAACAGGTGCATCAAGCTGAATAAAGACAATCTGAGTACTTTACTAGTTATAATCTACAGAGCTTTTTAAAACTTAAAATGAAAAACAACCATCAAAGGCCCAGCTGGAACTGCTGTACAGGAAGTAGAAGTGGGCCTGAAGTGGAGCCCTGTGGTTCTCCACTGTTGGTCAGAAGCCAAATCTGGACGAGTACGAGCTCCCAAGGATGCAAGGATTCAGTTTGGTTATTCTGTGCCGGGGCAGCAGCTACTGGGTGAAGTGGAAGCTAAAGCCTTAGCTTCTCAGGTTACTTCACCGTTATCTCCGCGGTGACATGTCAGTGAAATAGTCAGAAGTAAGTTCAGAAGTACGACCTCCTGAGGACGCAGTTATGTGCTTATAAAGCCACAAATGGTGGGAAAATAAAGTGGGAGGTAGCTGTTAGTTTGTTTTCAGCGAGTGGAAAACCGAACAGGAAGAAAAAACTGAAAAATGGACAAGCTGGTAGGCGCCAAGGAGGAAGCAGCAGAACTGAGCCAATGCTAAATGGACTTTAACTGCGACTCAACCTCATATTTGAAGGTTAAACAGCGAACCCAACCCCCCCACCGCCTAAAATCATTCAAGTTCACACTCCGAGAATCAGTGGAAAATCTTTCCATTGTCTGAACTGCAGTGCATTCTGGGATACTGGGCTGGCCCAAGTCCACACAAGTCACGACCAGATGCATCTTGGGTAAAATGGGCGGAGCAAGACCACACCCAGGCTTTCTGACCTTAATCACCTTGATGTGCAGAATTGGAGCAGAACCCGGGCTGCGACTGATGATGTCACAGAAACACGAGACGAGTAAAAAAAGTTTTGGTGTAATAAAGACAAACTGGACCTCACGCAGGAGGTTTTGGGCTGGTGCCGACGTGGTGATGATGTTAAATGATGATGTCATGACGTGGTGATGATGTTAAATGATGATGTCATGACGTGGTGATGATGTCAGAGATAAAGCAGCAGGAAATGGTTCCGTGAAGGAGACGATACTTCAGCAGGTTTCAGAGAGCATTAGAACAGGAAACAGGAGGATTTTCTGTTTCTCCTCTGCAGGCTGGAGGTGTACTCAGTGTGTGCACGTGTGTGTGCACGTGAGTGTGCACGTGTGATGCACGGTGTGTTAATCGACACGATAGCTGATGTGAAATCCGTGGATTGAGCCGATGCTGCTCGCAGATATCACTCAGTGTCTGTGTGTTATATTTAACTTTCCTTTGTCTCTGACAGCGAGTCGACCTGCGGGCGCAAACACTCGAACGCCACAGCCTCAAATCGCAGGACAAAAGGTGCTGCCGCGGGCAACCTGCGGCTGTAATCAGATTACTGTCACACACACACACAGCGTGGCGTGAGTGAGGAGAAATGGGATTGGAGACGGTTTGTCAGAGACAGAGAAGAAGAAGAAGAAAAGATAAAGAAATACAGATGTGAGTGGGAGAGGACGACAAGAAGAGAAACGACTGGATCTCTGTTTTCTGTGGGAGCTACACTGTGTGTGTGTGCAGTGCACGTATGTGTGTGCATGTGTGTGTGCTTCCTGCCCTCCATTAGTTTCCTGCCCGGCAGGAAATGTGACAATACAGCAGTTTCACCGTCCACACCCTGAAGAGAGAGTGTGTGGGGGGGGGTGATATATGACTTCTGTCCTGAACCTGGTTCCCATGAAAAACACAACTATTGTTCCCGGCGTCCCTCAGGACACAAACAGAGCTGAGCCGTGCTGCGTTCAGGGGCAGCTCCTGCTTCTGTAAAACACAAACTCGGCACGTGAACTCTGACACCTGCTGGAGGACCGAGGATCAAACAACATCTGTATGATGAGCTGCCCTCTCACAGCTGAAATGACTCGGTCACCATCTCGCCACCTTTCTACCAAATATTGTTTAATGTCTCTGCTGTTCAGTGTTTCCTCAGAGAAGAGTCCAATGGATCCTCTGGGAATCTGTTGTGCTCCTGTAAAGTTACAGATCACAGTATCTGCAGTATGTATATCTGCATTTAATACAGATAGTTACTCTATTGATCCCTGAGGGAAACAGTTTAGCAGTTAGCTGTAAGTTAGCAGTTAGCAGTAAGTTAGCAGTTAGCTGTAAGTTAGGAGTTAGCTGTGAGTTAGCAGTTAGCTGTGAGTTAGGAGTTAGCTGTAAGTTAGCAGTTAGCTGTAAGTTAGGAGTTAGCTGTAAGTTAGCAGCAGATGCTAGCACACAATGCTTTCTCATCAGCAGTAATGGACCAAGCCGGAGATGTGCACAGCGTAACTCGTAGTAATGCATGTGAACCGTTAATTACTGCGTTTAGACATTTTGGATATATTAACCTCATTAAACAGTTGTACCTGGAGACCTCCATCTTTATCAGAAACATGCCGATAATGTAACGTTAGCACAGCGAGAGTGAGGAGAGGACCGGTGTTGTGTTGGAAACACACCTTAAACACAGCTGCAGGTTGTCTGAGTTACAGAACGGAACCGTTCAGCTAGAAAGCTTCAGCTAACAAAGTAATGTGGGAACAATAATGTTCATCTTTCAGAGAGGAACAGCAGTAACTCCTTAGAAGTTGGTGTACGTCATCTTCATTAGCTAAGCTGTTAGCGTTAGCTTCAGCTAACAAAGTAATGTGGGAACAATAATGTTCATCTTTCAGAAAGGAACAGCAGGAACTCCTTAGAAGTTGGTGTACGTCATCTTCATTAGCTCAGCTGTTAGCGTTAGCTGCTGCTAAAGGAAGAAATAAATCAGTAAATAAACCATGAGGAGTTATTTCATTAGCTAAGCTGTTAGCGTTAGCTGCTGCTAAAGGAAGAAATAAATCAGTAAATAAACCATGAGGAGTTATTTAATTAGCTAAGCTGTTAGCGTTAGCTGTTAGTGTTAGCTGTTAGCGTTAGCTGCTGCTAAAGGAAGAAATAAATCAGTAAATAAACCATGAGCAGTTATTTCATTAGCTAAGCTGTTAGCGTTAGCTGCTGCTAAAGGAGGATATAAATCAGTAAATAAACCATGAGGACTTATTTCTCAGATGCTTCCATTTCCCTGCTCTGAAGTTCAGGCTCTGAGAGTTGGAACTGATCCTCTTTGTGGCTCAGTTCCTTCAGTCCAGCGTTGAACTGGACCAAGTTGTTAAAACAGTGGGATGAAAAGTGTTTGCTGCACATTCACAGTCTTTAGCTAACTCTGCTGGAACATTAGCCTCAGATATAGTTTATCCACTGGGCTCTTATATCCTCTGAGGCTGCTGCTGGATGGAAGATGCATGCTCCTCAGTGCAGCTGACAGCAGAACATTTCCACCAGAAGCTGGCTTCATCCGGCCAGCAGGGTGGATGTGAGTGGGCGGGGCTTAGCAGAGGAGGCGGAGCCAACTTAAGGAGTGACGTACTTTAGAAATTAAAATCGCCCTGATGTATGCCCCCAGGAACTGGAGGAAAGGATTTTTACACAATATGGAAGCTTTAAATGGCCTTCAAGTTGTATTTTTGACTGCTCTGTAAAGCTTTGTCAATATTAAGCTTTAAGTTTTTCATAGAAATTATGTAAAATCTGCAGATTGAGAACAAGATTTTAGTCTTTGTCCATTTTAAAATCACATCTGTGTGCACTTTGCCTGCAGGTGGAACACTTTTCATGTGAGAGCAAAAGAAAGAATTTATTGGGATGTAAACCATTAAAACCAGCTGTTGTCTGATGAGAATTTTACATTTCAAATGCTTTTAGTTAGATGAGTTCTGAGACTGAACAGAAACACAAATCCATGAAAAATCTGTGGAACCAACAGAGTTTTCCTGATAAATGTTTCATCAGACATCGTTAACGAAAAGTTTCAGTTTGTTATGTTTAACATGAAGGAGGTTTTTATGTAAAGCTAAAGGAGCTGAGATGGGAGCAGAGCTCCTGTGGAGTCAAAGGTTTCTGTTCCTTTGGGTTTCTGCACAGTTATCAAGGTTGTTTCAGTGGAGTTATAATAGAGCTGATAGAATTTCAATAATAAAGTTCCCATAAACTTGCATGGCTTCATATCTCTGAATGCCCTTTTTGCTCAGCAGACTGAAACTTTAATAAAACACTCTCACAGCTTTACATCTTCACAGTAACAATGAAAAACTCCATCACATAAACAGATAAATAGCTGGTATTTCTTTGCCCTTTAACAGGTGGGAATTTATATTCAATTATAATCAGCTGACAGCCAGATAGAGTGAAGATTTCTCAGTTATAACTCAGCTTTGTTTTCTGCCTCCGTACCTGGATCTGGGCTTTAATAGCAGCCCAGGCAAGAGGACATGAATTATCCGTTTAATGTCAGAACGTTATAAAGTTACAGCCTCTACATGCAGAGACTTAATAAAAATGAAGCAGGGAGGGGTGGGGTGCACTGACCTTTCTGTGGAGCTGAATAATGAACCAACAGACGGCAGAAAGAGGGCCGCAGCTCTTTAATGGGACGAGACTCCAAACCAACAGCTGCTGCTGCAGAAGACTACATTACCCAAAGTGCAGCTGGACAGAGACTCATCAAACATTTCAACCATTGCTTCAGCAGTTAGTTACCTGGCTGACAAGCATTTTACCATGAAGAAGCCAAATAACTAAACGACTAACAACCTGGTATCAATGGCCAGCTTCCTGATAAAAACAGCAACTCACTGACTCGATAGCTTACTGGTTGGATAAGATTTATTTATTCTGAAGTTACTGAGTCAGCAGGCTGCACCAACTGTCATGAGCTAAGGAAACAGCTAGCAGCTAGCAGCCTGCTTAGCTTAGCAAAAAACTGACCAAGCAACATGAATCAGATGAAAAAGACTTTTTATCGGTCCAGCTAACTGACTCACTGACACATTTATCTTACTGTTTAACTGACTGAACGACTCCACTGGATTCTGGTCTCAGTGTTTCTCAGTCCTGGTGCTCCAGGCCCCCCGCCCTGCATGCTTTCCATGTTTCCCTGCTCCAGCTCCTGATTCATCCTCAGCCTTCTGTAGACCTTAAAGATGTGACCCATTCAAACACTGGATGGGTCACACACTTACCCCTGAGTTCAGGTAATCTTCAGGTGAGCTGTGATGAATATCGTTTTATGACATAAACACAGTCTGTTGTGCTAAGCCGTCTGTCTCTCTGCAGTAAGTACCAGGTGGTGGTGGAGGAGGAGCGCCCCCGCAGGCAGAGGAGGGGTACTGCAGAGATCCTGCGCTGTTATCCAGTTCCCATTCACTTCCAGAACGCCACGCTGCTCAACTCCCAGTATTACTTCAGCGCCGAGCTGCCGATGAGCGAGCTGAGGGCACCCATGCCCTTCTGTGTCGGTCAGTCACTTATTTACTTCTGTAGTCAGCATGCTAGTTATCCATTTAACTAGTTCATACACTTAACTAAATCATCGGTCTGTCGACCTGTTAGTTTGTAGCCGAATCAACACGATGATGTCCAGTAGTTAATGAGCTTACTAGTAGGTCAACTTATTAACTGACAGAAAACAACAGCTGGTAGATTAATGGAAAAATTGGTTGTTTTGTATGATTAGTTAGTTTGTTTTTATTTTATTTGATGGGGACGATGCACATTAACGGCGTCTGTGCCAGTTAGCCAAAATGCTATTTTCCTAAAAAAAAAGATTATAACATCATTATCTAAAATATTCATACAGAATAAAAATATATTCATAAAAATATGGGCTCATCATGAACTCAGGCCCTCATCATGACCTCAGGCCCTCATCATGAACTCAGGCCCTCATCATGAACTCAGGCCCCGATCACGTGACCTCAGGCCCCGATCATGTGACCTCAGGCCCCGATCATGTGACCTCAGGCCCCGATCATGTGACCTCAGGCCCTCATCATGACCTCAGGCCCTCATCATGACCTCAGGCCCCGATCATGTGACCTCAGGCCCTCATTATGAACTCAGGCCCTCATCATGACGTCAGGCCCTCATCATGACCTCAGGCTCTCATCATGACCTCAGGCCCCGATCATGTGACCTCAGGCCCTCATCATGAACTCAGGCCCCGATCATGTGACCTCAGGCCCTGATCATGAACTCAGGCCCTCATCATGAACTCAGGCCCTCATCATGAACTCAGGCCCTCATCATGAACTCAGGCCCTCATCATGAACTCAGGCCCCGATCACGTGACCTCAGGCCCCGATCATGTGACCTCAGGCCCCGATCATGTGACCTCAGGCCCCGATCATGTGACCTCAGGCCCTCATCATGACCTCAGGCCCTCATCATGACCTCAGGCCCCGATCATGTGACCTCAGGCCCTCATTATGAACTCAGGCCCTCATCATGACGTCAGGCCCTCATCATGAACTCAGGCCCCGATCATGTGACCTCAGGCCCTCATCATGAACTCAGGCCCCAATCATGTGACCTCAGGCCGTCATCATGACCTCAGGCCCCAATCATGTGACCTCAGGCCCTCATCATGAACTCAGGCCCCGATCATGTGACCTCAGGCCGTCATCATGACCTCAGGCCCCAATCATGTGACCTCAGGCCCTCATCATGACCTCAGGCCCTGATCATGAACTCAGGCCCCAATCATGTGACCTCAGGCCCTCATCATGAACTCAGGCCCTCATCATGACCTCAGGCCCCAATCATGTGACCTCAGGCCCTCATCATGAACTCAGGCCCCGATCATGTGACCTCAGGCCCTCATCATGAACTCAGGCCCCGATCATGTGACATCAGGCCCTCATCATGACCTTAGGCCCCGATCATGTGACCTCAGGCCCTCATCATGAACTCAGGCCCCGATCACGTGACCTGAGGCCCTCATCATGAACTCAGGCCCTCATCATGAACTCAGGCCCCGATCATGTGACCTCAGGCCCTCATCATGACCTTAGGCCCCGATCATGTGACCTCAGGCCCTCATCATGAACTCAGGCCCCGATCACGTGACCTCAGGCCCTCATCATGAACTCAGGCCTCGATCACGTGACCTCAGGCCCTCATCATGAACTCAGGCCCTCATCATGAACTCAGGCCCTCATCATGACCTCAGGCCCTCATCATGAACTCAGGCCCTCATCATGAACTCAGGCCCTCATCATGACCTCAGGCCCCAATCATGTGACCTCAGGCCCTCATCATGACCTCAGGCCCTCATCATGAACTCAGGCCCCAATCATGTGACCTCAGGCCCTGATCATGAACTCAGGCCCTCATCATGACCTCAGGCCCTCATCATGAACTCAGGCCCCAATCATGTGACCTCAGGCCCTCATCATGACCTCAGGCCCTCATCATGAACTCAGGCCCTCATCATGACCTTAGGCCCTCATCATGAACTCAGGCCCCAATCATGTGACCTCAGGCCCTGATCATGAACTCAGGCCCTCATCATGACCTCAGGCCCTCATCATGACCTCAGGCCCTCATCATGACCTCAGGCCCTCATCATGAACTCAGGCCCCAATCATGTGACCTCAGGCCCTCATCATGACCTCAGGCCCTCATCATGACCTCAGGCCCTCATCATGACCTCAGGCCCTCATCATGACCTCAGGCCCTCATCATGAACTCAGGCCCTCATCATGACCTCAGGCCCTCATCATGACCTTAGGCCCTCATCATGAACTCAGGCCCCAATCATGTGACCTCAGGCCCCGATCATGACCTCAGGCCCTCATCATGACCTCAGGCCCTCATCATGACCTCAGGCCCTCATCATGACCTCAGGCCCTCATCATGAACTCAGGCCCTCATCATGACCTCAGGCCCTCATCATGAACTCAGGCCCTCATCATGACCTCAGGCCCTCATCATGAACTCAGGCCCTCATCATGACCTCAGGCCCTCATCATGAACTCAGGCCCTCATCATGACCTCAGGCCCTCATCATGTGACCTCAGGCCCTCATCATGACCTCAGGCCCTCATCATGAACTCAGGCCCCAATCATGTGACCTCAGGCCCTGATCATGAACTCAGGCCCTCATCATGACCTCAGGCCCTCATCATGACCTCAGGCCCTCATCATGACCTCAGGCCCTCATCATGACCTCAGGCCCTCATCATGAACTCAGGCCCCAATCATGTGACCTCAGGCCCTGATCATGAACTCAGGCCCTCATCATGAACTCAGGCCCTCATCATGACCTCAGGCCCTCATCATGAACTCAGGCCCCAATCATGTGACCTCAGGCCCCAATCATGTGACCTCAGGCCCTCATCATGAACTCAGGCCCCAATCATGTGACCTCAGGCCCCAATCATGTGACCTCAGGCCCTGATCATGACCTCAGGCCCTCATCATGAACTCAGGCCCTCATCATGACCTCAGGCCCCGATCATGAACTCAGGCCCTCATCATGAACTCAGGCCCCGATCATGTGACCTCAGGCCCTCATCATGACCTCAGGCCCTCATCATGACCTCAGGCCCCAATCATGTGACCTCAGGCCCCAATCATGTGACCTCAGGCCCTGATCATGAACTCAGGCCCTCATCATGACCTCAGGCCCTCATCATGAACTCAGGCCCCGATCATGAACTCAGGCCCTCATCATGAACTCAGGCCCCGATCATGTGACCTCAGGCCCTCATCATGACCTCAGGCCCTCATCATGACCTCAGGCCCCGATCATGTGACCTCAGGCCCTCATCATGACCTCAGGCCCTCATCATGAACTCAGGCCCTCATCATGACCTCAGGCCCTCATCATGAACTCAGGCCCCAATCATGTGACCTCAGGCCCCAATCATGAACTCAGGCCCTGATCATGAACTCAGGCCCTCATCATGACCTCAGGCCCTGATCACGTGACCTCAGGCCCTCATCATGACCTCAGGCCCCAATCATGTGACCTCAGGCCCTGATCATGAACTCAGGCCCTCATCATGACCTCAGGCCCTCATCATGACCTCAGGCCCTCATCATGACCTCAGGCCCTCATCATGAACTCAGGCCCTCATCATGACCTCAGGCCCTCATCATGAACTCAGGCCCTCATCATGACCTCAGGCCCTCATCATGAACTCAGGCCCTCATCATGACCTCAGGCCCTCATCATGAACTCAGGCCCTCATCATGACCTCAGGCCCTCATCATGTGACCTCAGGCCCTCATCATGACCTCAGGCCCTCATCATGAACTCAGGCCCCAATCATGTGACCTCAGGCCCCAATCATGAACTCAGGCCCTGATCATGAACTCAGGCCCTCATCATGACCTCAGGCCCTCATCATGACCTCAGGCCCTCATCATGACCTCAGGCCCCAATCATGTGACCTCAGGCCCTGATCATGAACTCAGGCCCTCATCATGACCTCAGGCCCTCATCATGACCTCAGGCCCTCATCATGACCTCAGGCCCTCATCATGACCTCAGGCCCTCATCATGAACTCAGGCCCTCATCATGACCTCAGGCCCTCATCATGTGACCTCAGGCCCTCATCATGACCTCAGGCCCTCATCATGAACTCAGGCCCCAATCATGTGACCTCAGGCCCTGATCATGAACTCAGGCCCTCATCATGACCTCAGGCCCTCATCATGACCTCAGGCCCTCATCATGACCTCAGGCCCTCATCATGACCTCAGGCCCTCATCATGAACTCAGGCCCTCATCATGAACTCAGGCCCTCATCATGACCTCAGGCCCTCATCATGAACTCAGGCCCCAATCATGTGACCTCAGGCCCCAATCATGTGACCTCAGGCCCTCATCATGAACTCAGGCCCCAATCATGTGACCTCAGGCCCCAATCATGTGACCTCAGGCCCTGATCATGAACTCAGGCCCTCATCATGACCTCAGGCCCTCATCATGAACTCAGGCCCCGATCATGAACTCAGGCCCTCATCATGAACTCAGGCCCCGATCATGTGACCTCAGGCCCTCATCATGACCTCAGGCCCTCATCATGACCTCAGGCCCCGATCATGTGACCTCAGGCCCTCATCATGAACTCAGGCCCTCATCATGAACTCAGGCCCCGATCATGAACTCAGGCCCTCATCATGAACTCAGGCCCTCATCATGACCTCAGGCCCTCATCATGAACTCAGGCCCTCATCATGAACTCAGGCCCCAATCATGTGACCTCAGGCCCCAATCATGACCTCAGGCCCTCATCATGACCTCAGGCCCTCATCATGAACTCAGGCCCTGATCATGACCTCAGGCCCTGATCACATGACTACACTGGTGAGTTTGGTTGGTTCCAGGGTTAGTTATCATCACTGCTGTGTGGAGAATAACCTGCAACATGAAACACGTTGAACACACTGAGCTGTTTCACGTTCTGGAAACCAGACCGATAAAGATGTTCTGAATGATAGTTAAAGACTGAACGAGCTTATCAGTCAGTCAGTTAGTTATCATCACTGGTTAACGGTTAGTTAACTTGTTTACCCGTGTGCTTGTACAGGTGACAACAGGACCTACAACGGTTACTGGAACGCTCCTCTGCTGCCCCATAAGAGCTATGGGATCTACTACCAGGCTGTCAGCACAGCTAACGGGGTGAGTTCTCCGGTTCCTCATCAGTTCTCTCCTGCACCGAGCACCAGTCAGACATCGGGACTCATCAGGGCGACTGTAGCTAAGAGCAGCAGTAAAGGAGCTCGATCGTAGCTGTTACCGGTGAATCATTCAGAGCCCACCTCCTCCACCACCTTCTTCTTTGTTTTCAGCCTGTTAGAAGGAGTGTTTTGGTGTGAATTCAGAGGTTTATTCTGGATGGACAGCAGAGACATCCACAGGAAGTCCACATGTCAAGCTCCATTCTGCCCGATGCTCAGAGGAGCTTTTCATGCTAATTGTGACAATTTGAGCCGCGGTGCAGTTTGAACCCTGCAGTGCAGAGAAACTCTGGGTTCGTCACAGAGGAGGCACAGAGTGGGCTTTATTTGGAGAAGTGGCAGGTGTCAACACATCCAATCACAGCGAGCAGCAGAGCTCGACACTTTGTGACACTGTTCTGTTCTGTGCTGCAGCTTTTTGTTCTGTTCTGTCATAAAACCCCCAAACCGAGACGCAGAGGTCTCACACAGCAGCAGTTTAATGCAGATAGCTCCAGCGGCAGGCTGTGTGTGTGTGCTGATAAGATAACTGTTCGGCTTTACTCACACTCGCTGATCGTTTTGTGTTGTGTGTTAATTATTGATGCTGGGAGCTTTAATTGGTGTGTGTGTGCTGAATAATGCAGCGACAGTAGTGCTTTTTAGTGTCGCCGCGCCACAGAGGCGCACCGCTGTGCACGTACATGTGCACGTGTATAAGTGTGTGAGAATGAATATTCATGAGCTCATGTGGTTAATTTGTTGCTTGTTTGTTAAAAGCAGAAAGATGCAAGATGTTTGCCTCTCGCTGAACCCTTCCACAGCCGGTGTGTGTCGGCTGTTAAATGCCAGCACAGGCACTGATCCAGAGCCATTTTCCTTCTGTCTGCTCTGTTTACCATCAGTGCGTGCACGGCTGTGCGCGTGCACGGCTGTGTGCGTGTGCAGGAAGCTTCCAGATGTGACACCATGTTGACAGAAACTATTTTGCTTCTTTCTCCAACAGGAGACAAAGATCGACTGCGTCCGAGTGGCCACCAAAGGTAAGACAGCGGCTAGCTCTGTCTTAGCCGTTAGCATTGTTAGCCTGTTGGAGCCATTTATGATAAAAACTTTATAAAAAAGGTTTTTATTAATGAAAATTAATAATGTATTTATTCTTTATTGCTCTGTGACAATCAAAGGTAAAATTCATTCTTAAAGGAGCAGGTGCACGGCGTTAGCTGCTAGTGTTGTTGGGAGCCAAGGCTGAGGTCATCAGATTTATTTTCTATTCTGACCCATCCGAGACATTTTGGAGAAAAGTGAAGAGTCACTACCTGATGCAGGTTTGGGTCAGAATTTGTTGGATCATCTTTAATTTATTTCTCTTTTTCTTTACTTTTGTGGTGACAAAATAATAATCTTAAAACAAACATGGTGCAGGGACATCTATGGGATCTAAAGGAAGAAGGGCGTGTTACAACCAGCAAACCAGACATTCTCCTCCATTTCTCTTCTTATGAAAAGCGATATGATAATGTTCTTTAAACACATCAGAGCCCACTCATCGGTAATAAAAGGCTCCATCAGCTTCATGTCCAGCTGCACAGTTCTATCAGACCAGAGGTCCGCTGAGTAGAATGACCCCCCCTCCATCTTCCTGTAAACACTTCCTGCTTGGCAGCACATACCTGGGTCCATCCTGTGGATGAACCCGGCTCTTCCACCGTATAAATGTCTTTAATGTGTGAGCTCCTCCCACCGGGTCCCTTCTGATCCCACTGAGGTCACCTGCTTTGTAGCAGGTGTTTGTAGCGGTCTTCAGCATCTGGTCGTGAGCCACCCCCCCCGGGCCGGAAGCCTCTGCTGCTGCCGCTCGCTGCAATAACCTTAGAACAAAGTCTGCGATGGTTTGTTCCAGGTCTGACTCTGGAGAACCAAACCAGTTCCAAATGGCAGCAAAACTGGGCCTTTACCGGGTTTCCCAACATGTTGTTCGTGTCCCTTTGGGAAGATAATGCTGAGGAGCCTGAACTATGGAGGGAGCTAAAGAGAAAACCCGGGGGCCGACTGCTCATAGCTGACATTTGTCCATCACTGTGTCCATCTGTCTTTCAGCCCAAAATGTCCTCTGAAGACACAGAAAATCCTCTGTTGTGTTAACGCTGAAACGCTCTGACTGTGTGGTCGACTGAGAGCAGCAACCCAGCAGCTAAACAAGCTGAAAGCAGTTATCTCCCCTGGTGAACATCCAGAGTTATCACACACACACACACTCTGTTCTGGCTTTAATCAGCTTTTATTTCAGCTCAGTTCTGGTGGCTAACGACACCAGCTGCTGATTGGTTCTGGTGGTCCCCCGGCGCCTGTCAGTCACGCGGCAGCAGCCAACCCCGTCTCCCGTGGGAGGGGGGCTTCCCTCCCCCTACTTTCCCATGATGCCGTGCAGCGCTAACACCGAGCATGAGTTGGTGGCACCAGCATTCTGCATGCAGTCACCTGATAATCAAAATACATTAATAAAACGGACAAAAGTAATAAATAATCAGTCTCTTTGCTGGAAGTGGGCTCCACCATTTATAGGCCAAACCTTTGTCTGTCATATGTTCTGTGAGTTGGTTTTGGAGGTCGTCTGTTCATGTTTTTAGGCATTAAACACAGGTCTTTCCTCATTTCTGACGCATTTTCCAAAAGTCAGATTTATTTGTAGCACATTTCATGTACAAAATAATTCAAAGTGCTTTACATAAAATAAAAGCATTACAAGGAAGAAGCATTAAAAATATGTAAAAGAATATAAAGAGAAATTAAATGAATAAAAACAAGCAACAGTCTAGATAAATTAAAAGATATCCTACAGATTTCATACATAAACACATGAGAAAAGAAATGTTTTTAACCTGGATTTAAAAACATTTGGTGACAGTTTAATCTCCTCTGGCAGTTTGTTCCACTTGTTTGCAGCACAGCAGCTAAATGCTGCTTCTCCAGGTTCAGTCTGGACTCTGGACTGGACCAGCTGACCTGAGTCCTTGGATCTAAGAGCTGTAATAGGTTTATATTCTCTGAACATATCACAGATTCTGGGATTTATAAACCATCAGCAGGCTTTAAAATCTATTCTGTGACTGACTGGAAGCCAGTGTAAAGACTTTAAAACTGGTGTGATGTGTTCAGATCTCTTAGTTCTGGTTAAAACTCCAGCAGCAGCGTTCTGGATGAGCTGCAGATGTTTAATGAAGTCCAGCTAACAGACCATTACAGTAATGGAGTCTCCTGGAGATGAATGCATGGATGAGTTTCTCCTGGTCTTTTTGGGAGAGAAAACCTTTAATTCTGATGTTTCTGAGTTGGTAAAAAACTGCCTTGGTGACAGCTTTGATGTGGATGAAAGTCAGATCTGAGTCTATCAACACTCCAAGGTTACCAACTAGGTCAGTGATTGTAAGGCCCGAGTATCAAGGTATCTACCAAAGCTGACCCTCTTCTCTTTGCTACCAAACAGAATGATCTCAGTTTTGTCTTCATTTAATTGTAGAAAATTCTCTCTCATCCAGGAGTTTATTTCCTTCAGACACTGACACAGTACGTCTGCTGGCTGCAGTCGTCTGGTGACAGAGACACATAAAGTTGTGTATCGTCTGCATAACTGTGATAATTGATGTTAAAGTTCTGCAATATCTGACCCAAAGGGAGCATATACAAGTTAAACAGAAGAGGTCCAAGGATTGACCCCTGGGGGACTCCACAAGTCATGGCCACTCGCTCAGATTCATAGCTGCTAATTGTAACAAAATAACTCGCCTTCTAAATAGGACCTGAACCAGTTAAGGACCAGAAAGTCCAGCCCAGTTTTCCAGCCTGTGCAACAGGATTCTGTGATCTACAGGATTCTGTGATCTACAGTATCAAATGCAGCACTGAGATCCAACAGAACCAGGACTGAAACAGAACCAGAATCAGCTGAGCGCCCCAAGACAGAATGTGGTGTATATAATTCATATTGCATGTAGGCACCGACATTTTTAACTGAATTTGTAATAATATATTATTATAATATATTAGGGGTAGGGGTTAGGGTCATGTTCCACACCGTGCACCGGGTCACCGGGTCTCCGGGTCACCAGGTCACCGGGTCACCGGGTCTCCGGGTCTCCGGGTCTCCGGTGATACTAAGGGGCAGATCTACTGACACTCTGCAGCTGTTGCAGGGCCAGGGATACATTTGCACCTGAAATTGTTGAACAAGTTGCTGAACAAACAGAACTAATGTGCAGTGATGCAGATCATTGACATCTTAGAAGCTGAGTGAGTAGAAACATCATCAAACCCACTGAATTATGTGTCAGACTCACTCAGAACCTCCTGAACTGGTATAAACACCTGGACCTGTGTGCAGTCAGTCCTGAACTCTCAGCCAGGTTCCTCACAGAGACTGTGCACGGTCCGTGCACGGACTCGTCTTTCGCTCTACCTCTGCTACCTGATTGGTTACTAATGTCTGACCACTGATTGGCTGATTAATGAGCTTCTCTTTCAGGTGTTTTTAATGAACTAAACACCTTCCTGTTTAACTGAGTGCTGCTCTGATCTCCTGTGGGAAACATTATGAAGCTGCTGGAGGGTTGAACTCAACTTTATTCATATTTAACTGTAAAAAAACAGCACAAAGCAACAACTATCACATCTTTCTGCCCCTTCCATCATAGTTAAGCATTTAGAAAGTTTTTTTAAAGAAACAACTGGTCCGAACCAGAAGAAAACGAGTCGTTAGTGAAGAAAAAATGTCACAAAACTTTACTGAAAGGTAAGAAAAACCCACTGGAATCTGAAGAAGAAGGAGAACCCTGAATCAGACAACATTTGGATCCATATGTTCTGCTGCGGGTCTGAAGTAAAAATGGGCCAAACATGAAAGCTGTTGGCTTCAAACTGTCAGAGAGGAAATCAGTCTTTTACTGGACTGGATAGTGTAGTGAACCTGGGTTCAAATCCCCTGAGTGAAAGGTTCTGTCTCCAGTAGGGTCCTTAGACCCCCTCACCCTACCTGCCCACCTGTAAGTCCCTTTGGATCAAAGCTTCTGCTAAATGCATAAACTTTTGAATCTGCTGCAGGTCTGAAATGTAAGAACAGATGAATTCCAGCACTAAAGAAGCATGTTGGCTACAATCTGTCTGACATAAATAACAATTAGAAGTGAAAGGAGCACTCACTCAGTTTGATGCAGAAACGTTCGCGGCGTCCTGATGGAGGAAGGTTTCATCGTCTCCTGAGCATCTTTGATTTGAGGCTCCCAGCTGCTTTATAATGTGACCCACAGATGAAATCGGAGGTTAAATCTGCATGTACTAATTCTTCTGCTTCAGAACCAGCTCTGCTACAGCCTGTTTCTGTCTCTATCTGTCTGTCTCTCTGCATGCCTTCCTGGATGAGCAGCGGCGATAATCGTCACCCAGCTCACCACGCCGTACGTTCGCATCGTCCCGGCAGCTGGCGACAAGCAGCTAACAGGTCAGAGACACACACTGCTGCCTGTGCTTCTGTCGGTTCTACATCTGTGTTCAGACTCAATGCTGCAAGTCACACAAACCTCCTGAAAGAGCTGCCGTTCCAAAGTGTTTGTCTGGAACTTAACCAGCAATGAAAATGAGATTATTTGTAGAAACTTTAAGCCTTTAAAACCTGCTTAAACCAGGTTCTGGTTTCAGACGAGCAGTCGAATAAAGCCTCCCATTCAGCAGAAAGGTTTCTAACAGACTAACTGACAGCTTCTCACATATAAGGACAAAGTCACTGAGTTTTAAGTCTTTAAGCTTTTAGCCACAGCTGCAATTTAAAGTTCAGATGAACCATCACAGAGACATTCGTGCTGTTTCCATAATGATGATAATTAATGATGCAGTTCGCTGCTCCTCCTTTCATTCAGTCCACCTGAACCTGGTTACTCTGAGACACTCTGAGAGACTCTGAGACACTCTGAGACACTCTGAGAGACTCTGAGACACTCTGAGACACTCTGAGAGACTCTGACACACTCTGAGACACTCTGAGACACTCTGACACACTCTGAGACACTCTGACACACTCTGAGAGACTCTGAGACACTCTGGGACACTCTGAGACACTCTGACACACTCTGACACACTCTGAGACACTCTGAGACACTCTGAGACACTCTGAGAGACTCTGAGACACTCTGAGACACTCTGAGACAGTCTGAGAGACTCTGACACACTCTGAGACAGTCTGAGAGACTCTGAGACACTCTGAGACACTCTGGGACACTCTGACACACTCTGAGACACTCTGGGACACTCTGACACACTCTGAGACACTCTGAGACACTCTGAGACAGTCTGAGACACTCTGAGACACTCTGACACACTCTGAGACACTCTGGGACACTCTGACACACTCTGGGACACTCTGAGACAGTCTGAGACACTCTGAGAGACTCTGGGACACTCTGAGACACTCTGAGACACCATTTGTAGCCGAATGAAAGAGAAATGAATCAGAACAATCAGAAGAGACCAACCCGACTCTGATCAAGGCTGCCACTGAGTTCACTCAGTGACTGCTGGATCAGAACCCTGACCTCAGGTCAGCAAACCTTCATTATGATGCTGAACTCTGAACTGGATCCTGAACCTGACCCGGAGCCCATGGAAAGTAACCAGAACTGGTGGAATATGAGAGCCTCTTGGAGGTTCTGTGAGCCGCCTGGCAGCTGCATTCTGGACCAGAGAAGTTCTGCTCATTTCAATAATCACGACTGTTTACATGCTGATCGAGGCTTAGATCCTGGATCAGAACAACACCAAGATTACGTAAAGTGGGTCAGACTGAAGAAGACAGAACATCCAGAACCTGTTTTATCTGAGTTCAGCTGAAGAAATGTGTCTGACATCTTTATGGACTTTATGGAGACCTTAGAAAAGTCATCAGGCTGAAACCATACAGCTGAACCTCATCTGTGTAACAATGGCAGGAACTGAGTGTTTTCATCCTGTGTGTGTGTGTGTGTGTGTGTGTGTCTGTGTGTGTGTGTGTGTGTGTGTCTGTGTGTGTGGACTGCAGCTGAACAGGTGGACACACGCACTCAAAATTCACAGCTTTCACAAAATTACATTTAAATATTTACCAGCCTGAAGGTGGAAACTTTCCACCAACTGTTTGGACACAACACACACACACACACACACACACACACCTCCCACTCAGCATGACTGGCTGAAACCCCGAAGCACAAAACAGCTTCACTTTCACATAAAAACAACTTCTCTATGGCCTGCTGTGACACACAGACAAAGAGACGCACACATGGAAACACACACTCACACACAGATAAATTCTGCCTTCAAAGTATTTTGATAGCATTTAAACTGAAAACAGCAGCTCTCTGCCTCCGAGGGGGTGATGCTCTGTGTGTGTGTGATTAAACATAGATACAGGAGGAGGCTGATATCCGAGCTCGTCTGACCTTGAAGAGATGAAATGAAAACAGAAAATACAGGAAACTGTCTCAGCGTGTTAAAAACTAGTTCAGTGCACGGCAGCAGAACCATTCATGCTGCGTTCTCCCCTGGTTCTTTAACTACCGGCTTCTGTTAAGAACCAACTACAGCCGTACTGCTGAGAATGGTTTCTGGCCCAGTTCCCTGATGAACCAGTGTAGTAACGAGCTGTCAACCTGGTCCACTTCTGTTCTGGTTCTATTTCAGACAGAAACAGAGCCTCAACTCATATTAGGTTCATCAAGCGTATGTTTTTCTTTGTTTGTATTAGTATATCACCACAGTGTTAAACATCCCATAATCATATAGCCCCACCAAGAATTGTGTTAGCCCTACCGTTAGCCCCACCGTTAGCCCTACCGTTAGCCCCACCGTTAGCCCTACCGTTAGCCCTACCGTTAGCCCTAACGTTAGCCCCACCGTTAGTCCTAACGTTAGCCCTACCGTTAGCCCTACCATTAGCCCTAACGTTAGCCCCACCGTTAGCCCTAACATTAGCCCCACCGTTAGCCCCACCGTTAGCCCTACCGTTAGCCCTACCATAAAAACAAGAGAAGTGTGGAGTCCAACAGCGCCTCCACATGAGGCATCGCGATGAAATCTGTCACTAATGTGAGCGCGCTTTGAGTTCATGCTCGTCACAAAAACCGGCAGGTTGTACCTGGTGAGTTTCAATATTGTTTTTATTGTTTTTGGAAACTTTGCTATTGAGTTTAGCGTGTTGCCTGTTTCATGTTCTTCCTTAATGCGGTCTTGTTGCCTAATTAGCATACTTAATTTGTCGGGGCTGTATTTTGACTCTTGGCTGTTGTGTGGTAGACTATTAACTATACTGTCTCTCTCACCACAGTGTTAAGCTGTCCCCATAATGCTGTAACGTTCTCAGGGTATTAAAATGTCCCCATAATGCAGTGACGTCCCCGCAGTGTTAAAATGTCCCCATAATGCAGTAATGTCCCCGTAGTGTTAAAATGTCCTTGCAGTGTTAAAATGTCCCCGCAGTGTTAAAATGTCCCCGTAATGCAGGAACGTCCCCGCAGTGTTAAAATGTCCCCGTAATTCAGGAATGTCCCCGCAGTGTTAAAATGTCCCCGCAGTGTTAAAATGTCCCCATAATGCAGTAATGTCCCCACAGTGTTAAAATGTCCTCATAATGCAGTAACGTCCCCTCAGTGTTAAAATGTCCCCGCAGTGTTAAATGTCCCCGTTATGCAGTAACGTCCCCTCAGTTTTAAAATGTCCCCGCAGTGTTAAATGTCCCCATAATGCAGTAACGTCCCCGCAGTGTTAAAATGTCCCCGCAGTGTTAATATGTCCCCATAATGCAGTAATGTCCCCGCAGTGTTAAATGTCCCCATAATGCAGTAACGTCCCCGCAGTGTTAAAATGTCCCCGCAGTGTTAATATGTCCCCATAATGCAGTAATGTCCCCGCAGTGTTAAATGTCCCCATAATGCAGTAACGTCCCCTCAGTGTTAAAATGTCCCCGCAGTGTTAAATGTCCCCGTTATGCAGTAACGTCCCCTCAGTTTTAAAATGTCCCCGCAGTGTTAAATGTCCCCGTAATGCAGGAACACACCCGCAGTTTTAAAATGTCCCCGCAGTGTTAAATGTCCCCGTTATGCAGTAACGTCCCCTCAGTTTTAAAATGTCCCCGCAGTGTTAAATGTCCCCGTAATGCAGGAACACACCCGCAGTGTTAAAATGTCCCCGCAGTGTTAAAATGTCCCCATAATGCAGTAATGTCCCCACAGTGTTAAAATGTCCCCATAATGCAGTAACGTCCCCGCAGTGTTAAAATGTCCCCGCAGTGTTAAAATGTCCCCGCAGTGTTAAATGTCCCCATAATGCAGTAACGTCCCCGCAGTGTTAAATGTCCCCATAATGCAGTAACGTCCCCTCAGTGTTAAAATGTCCCCGCAGTGTTAAATGTCCCCGTTATGCAGTAACGTCCCCTCAGTTTTAAAATGTCCCCGCAGTGTTAAATGTCCCCGTAATGCAGGAACACACCCGCAGTTTTAAAATGTCCCCGCAGTGTTAAATGTCCCCGTTATGCAGTAACGTCCCCACAGTGTTAAAATGTCCCCATAATGCAGTAACGTCCCCGCAGTGTTAAAATGTCCCCGCAGTGTTAAAATGTCCCCGCAGTGTTAATATGTCCCCATAATGCAGTAATGTCCCCGCAGTGTTAAATGTCCCCATAATGCAGTAACGTCCCCTCAGTGTTAAAATGTCCCCGCAGTGTTAAATGTCCCCGTTATGCAGTAACGTCCCCTCAGTTTTAAAATGTCCCCGCAGTGTTAAATGTCCCCGTAATGCAGGAACACACCCGCAGTTTTAAAATGTCCCCGCAGTGTTAAATGTCCCCGTTATGCAGTAACGTCCCCTCAGTTTTAAAATGTCCCCGCAGTGTTAAATGTCCCCGTAATGCAGGAACACACCCGCAGTGTTAAAATGTCCCCGCAGTGTTTAAATGTCCCCATAATGCAGTAACGTCCCCGCAGTGTTAAAATGTCTCCACAGTGTTAAAATGTTCCCATAATGCAATAATGTCCCCGTAATGCAGTAATGTCCCCACAGTGTTCAATGTCCCCATAATGCAGTAATGTCCCCACAGTGTTCAATGTCCCCGTAATGCAGTAATGTCCCCACAGTGTTAAATGTCCCCATAATGCAGTAACGTCCCCGCAGTGTTAAAATGTCTCCACAGTGTTAAAATGTTCCCATAATGCAATAATGTCCCCGTAATGCAGTAATGTCCCCACAGTGTTCAATGTCCCCATAATGCAGTAATGTCCCCACAGTGTTCAATGTCCCCATAATGCAGTAATGTCCCCACAGTGTTCAATGTCCCCGTAATGCAGTAACGTCCCCGCAGTGTTAAAATGTCCCCGTAATTGAGGAATGTCCCCGCAGTGTTAAATGTCCCCGTAAAGCAGTAATGTCCCCACAATGTTAAATGTCCCCATAATGCAGTAATGTCCCCGTAATGCAGTAATGTCCCCGCAGTGTTAAAATGTCCCCATAATGCAGTAATGTCCCCACAGTGTTAAAATGTCCCCGCAGTGTTAAAATGTCCCCGTAATTGAGGAATGTCCCCGCAGTGTTAAATGTCCCCATAATGCAGTAATGTCCCCGTAATGCAGTAATGTCCCCGCAGTGTTAAAATGTCCCCGTAATTGAGGAATGTCCCCGCAGTGTTAAATGTCCCCATAATGCAGTAATGTCCCCACAGTGTTAAATGTCCCCGTAAAGCAGTAATGTCCCCACAATGTTAAATGTCCCCATAATGCAGTAATGTCCCCGTAATGCAGTAATGTCCCCGCAGTGTTAAAATGTCCCCATATTGCAGTAATGTCCCCACAGTGTTAAAATGTCCCCATAATGCAGTAACGTCCCCGCAGTGTTAAAATGTCCCCGTAATTGAGGAATGTCCCCGCAGTGTTAAATGTCCCCATAATGCAGTAATGTCCCCACAGTGTTAAATGTCCCCGTAAAGCAGTAATGTCCCCACAATGTTAAATGTCCCCATAATGCAGTAATGTCCCCGTAATGCAGTAATGTCCCCGCAGTGTTAAAATGTCCCCATATTGCAGTAATGTCCCCGCAGTGTTAAATGTCCCCATATTGCAGTAATGTCCCCACAGTGTTAAATGTCCCCGTAAAGCAGTAATGTCCCCACAATGTTAAATGTCCCCATAATGCAGTAATGTCCCCGTAATGCAGTAATGTCCCCGCAGTGTTAAAATGTCCCCATATTGCAGTAATGTCCCCGCAGTGTTAAATGTCCCCATATTGCAGTAATGTCCCCGCAGTGTTAAAATGTCCCCGTAATGCAGTAATGTCCCCACAGTGTTAAAATGTCCCCATAATGCAGTGGTGTCCTCATTAGAATAGGTTAACCTCCCTCAGCGCAGACAGAAACACACTCACAGAGTGATTGAAAGCTGGTGTCAGTTTCTGATGGAAAAAGTGGAGGAGGTCTGAAATGACACATTACAGCAGTCGACGTCTTGTCCTGAACGTTTCTCATCTACAGAGTCACCTGGAAGGATATTGCACCTGGACACACACACACAGTGGGGTAATGGATTCTTCATGGGCCTGACATCCCATTATGCAGTCAGAGGAGAAGGCTTCTGAGCCTGCCTCAGACACAGCGGCACAGACTGGTTTTACTGGTTGAACATGAACCTGAGAAAGAATCTTCCAGCATCCTGATGCTTTTCAGCCGGATGCTGCTCAGTGTTGGAGTTTCCTGAGTGAAGCTCAAAGATTAAGCACATGTTCTGTGCCCAGAAACACAGTTTCCTGCATGTTTTCTTCTAAATCAGAGGATCCCTGCTGGTTAATTAGTTAAAGGTAGTTAACGCTGGTTGGTGTTTCCAGGGGCTGCAACCAGGAAACCGGAACCGGAGCAGGAGAAGCAGTCGGATCACACCGTTAAGATCGCTGGGTCCATCGCTGGAGTCTTGCTCTTCATCATCATCTTCCTGGGAGTCGTCCTTCTGATGAAGAAACGGTGAGAATAATCCAGCATTCAAACTCAGAAAAAGCACATTTATCACATTGATTTGTCAGATTTATGGTCATTTTTACAGTTTTTATAACAGCGTTTTAATAACGCCACACAGAAATATTGTATTTCCACTTCTTTTAAACACTTTGTTCCTGGTTCTCTGAGCAGCTGTGTGTCACATCCTGAACTGCATCTGATTGGTTATTATTGGTTATTATTGGTTATTGTTGGGTATTATTGGTTATTATTGGTTATTATTGGTTATTATTGAGTATTGTTGGGTATTATTGGTTATTATTGGTTATTATTGATTATTATTGGTTATTATTGGTTATTATTGGTTATTGTTGAGTATTGTTGGTTATTATTGGTTATTATTGGTTATTATTGGTTATTATTGATTATTGTTGGGTATTATTGGTTATTATTGGTTATTATTGGTTATTATTGATTATTGTTGGGTATTATTGGTTATTATTGGTTATTATTGGTTATTATTGATTATTGTTGGTTATTATTGGTTATTATTGGTTATTATTGGTTATTATTGATTATTGTTGGGTATTATTGGTTATTATTGGTTATTATTGGTTATTATTGATTATTGTTGGTTATTATTGGTTATTATTGGTTATTATTGATTATTATTGGTTATTATTGGTTATTATTGATTATTGTTGGGTATTATTGGTTATTATTGGTTATTATGGATTATTATTGGTTATTATTGGTTATTATTGGTTATTGTTGGTTATTATGGATTATTATTGGTTATTATTGGTTATTATTGAATATTATTGGTTATTATTGATTATTATTGATTATTATTGGTTATTATTGGTTATTATTGATTACTATTGGTTATTATTGATTATTATTGGTTATTATTGGTTATTATTGATTATTATTGGTCATTATTGATTATTACTGGTTATTATTGATTATTATTGGTTATTATTGGTTATTATTGATTATTATTGGTTATTATTGGTTATTATTGGTTATTTTTGTGAGGAATTAGAAAATAACCAGCAGCAGCTGTGGTGAGCAGAGCAGATTCAGGACATGCAGCGGTCCTGGGTGTTTGGTGTGACTGTAGAGCAAACTGAGCTAACTTTTATTGATTGATTGATTGACTCGGTCACTGGAAGAAGACCCCATTGAAGCTGTTATGATGGAATTGATCCATCAGCGGTAAATACCTGTAGTCAGCTGTGTTCATTCATGTTTTTCTCTGAGAACAAATCTTTTGGGGACTGAACTCTGCAAACATGGCTGAAAGCAGTTCAAAGTTATTTATAAACCAACTTCTTTCAGCTTTAATGACGAAACAACAGAAATTATTGACTTTTTTTTAGATTACTTCTGGCCTCCAATAAGTGAGCTGCTGTGAGATGTTCAGTCAGAAAGAGAATTTAGTCTGGAGGAATTCTTCAAAGTTTAATGCTGGTATTATGTAGTTTTGTGTGGAGCTGGACGACATCAAAGACGCCATCATGTCCTCAGACTCAGTGACAGCCAGGAAGATGAGGAGGAATAATGGAGCAGATCCCACTAATCACCATTAAACTGTATCTGCTCCGACTTTACTCTCCAACATCAAACACCCCCCCGCTGGGACGCACACACACACACACACACACACAGACACAGACACACACACACACACACACACTCACAGACACACACACACACACACACACACACACACACACACACACACACAGAGACACACACACACACACACACACACACACACACACACACTCACAGACACACACACACACACACACACACTCACACACAGAGACACACACACACTCACACACTCACACACAGAGACACACACACACTCACACACTCACACACAGAGACACACACACACACACACACACACACACACACACAGAGACACACACACACACACACACACACACACACAGAGACACACACACACACACACACACTCACAGACACACACACACTCACACACACACACATGATTTTTCCTGCACACACACACACAGACACACACACACACACACACACACACACACACACACAGACACACACACACACACACACACACACACACACTCTCACGGTGTTTGCAGAACGCTGCAGATAAGACAGAAATTTAGATGAAAGCGTTTTATTCTTCTTCTGTGCGTCGCCTCGAGCTGAATGGCTTTAGGCAGCAGACACACGTTTCCCGAGGCGTGTGCGTCGGTTACGTTTCATGCAGAGTGTGTGTCTGCGCCGGTTCGATGTGGCGAGCCTGAGTCTGACTCGTCTGCCGGGGAGATGGAGCTCTGATCTCAGATATTAGAGAGGGTGAGAAACGAGAGGCACTGGCTCCGGCTCTAATGAGCTTTTTAATGTCGGCGGGTGCGTTTGATTTCCACGCTGTGACCAAACGGAGGTCAGACTCATTACAGCAGGAGCTGCAGGGTGAGAAGGCGCCGCAGCTCAGGACATGAAATGCATCCTCCCCTTATCCCACAATCACCTTGTTACAGCTCAGAATCCTCGTGTTGCTGTCGCACATCATCTTTATTACACAGAAACGCGCCTAAAAGCAGCAGAATGCCGAGCTTCTGCATCTCATTCATCCACAGACACAAACTCTCAGCCACAAAACCAAAGTGCACAGCTGGTTTCTGCAGCTCTCTTAAGGTCCCACCACAGCATCTCAGTCAGGCTGAGGTCTGGACTCTGACTGGACCATTGCAGCACCTTGATTCTTCTCTTTTTCCCACATTCTGCTGTAGATCTGCTGCTGTGTTTGGGATCTTTGTCCTGTTGATGAGCCAGTTTCAGCCCAGCTTTAGCTGTGGGACAGATGGCCTCACATCTGACTCTAGAATACTTTGGTATCCAGAGGAGTTCATGTTTATGCATTTAGCAGACGCTTGTAGTCTGACCAACCTGTTGGTTTCATCTGGTTTCATAGATAAGTACAGCTGAGTATCATCAGCATAACAATGGAAATTTATGCCATGCTGTCTGATAATGTTACCTAATGGAAGCATGTACAAAGTAAAAAGAATCGGTCCAAGCACAGAACCCTGAGGAACTCCATGACTTACTCCAACGTGTGAGGAAGATTCCTCATTTACAAGAACAAACTGGAATCTATCAGATAAATATGACTTAAACCAGCCTAATGCAGTTCCTTTAATCCCAATAACATGTTCAAGTCTCTGTAACAGAATGCTGTGATCGATCGTATCCAATAGTTAAATCTGTTGTCAGAACACCCAAATGGTGCCAGAGAATGTGGGAGTTATTACTCAGTGAGTTGACTGGTAACATCTCACTTTTAACTGGATTTGGAACTTATAGAAGCAGGTTGTCTGCATATAGTGTGACTTTATGAACTGTATCAGACCGTGTGATTCCTTCAAAGCCTGTTTTTAATGCTGTCAGGTAGCTTCAGTCATGATGCCAAACACAAGTGGAGAAGGTGGACAGTTTAGTGCCTTTCTGGAAAGAGAAAAGAGATGATAACTTTTTGCTTTTTTCAAAATGGATGAATCTATCATCCGAGCTCATAAATATACTTCCATTCAGGCTTGTTTTTTTAGCATTTAGGGATACGAGTCTCTCATGGTATGAACCCCTAAGCCCCGCCCCCCTGAATAACAGAAAGTCCCAGATTAGCATCAGATCTGGTTTCTACCACCACAAAACATGTCTGTTATGTTTTATCTGAACTATTATATTATTTTAATTCATTATTAATTCATTATTATAATTATCTGAATACTGATGAAGTGAACCGGGGGGGTCAGAACCGGGGGGGTCAGACACTCTGATGAGCCTGTTGGCTGTGGAGGAGACAGATGTGACAGATGCTGAGCTGCTGTTCCTCCTCCTAACTGATGATTTCTGGACTCTGAGAACAGATGAAACTGACAGATTTAAACATCAGTTCTCTGCCACTCAGACACTGAAGAATCAGGATCTGTTCTTCTGCTCTTAATACTGAGTTGATCCTCCACCATTTCAAAGGTTCTACTGTAGGTTAAGATCTGGGGAGGATGGGGCATGATTCAGGTCCATTCAGGTGTGAGATGTTGTTGTCTTGGTGGAGGAGGTCTTCATGTACGGCTGATGAGGTCGAGCTGGGTTTTCCTCTGATTGATCTGATTGGTTTTGTATTAGATCGCTATGACATCACTATCTGATAAAGTTACATGTACTGATTTTACAGAGGGAAGCTGTCACGCTGCCATGTTCATTTCACCTTGTTAACCAATCAAATGTCCCCTCTGCCTTTGACTGACACCTCGAACCGGCCAATCCCTGCTCTCCACTCCTCCACCCCACACAGAATATTTTAACTCATCTGTTCTGTTGATTTCTCTCTGAGGCATTAATCTGTTGTTTTCCTTTTTCTGTTTTTCTGTTTTCTTTCCCTCCATTTCATCCTCCCTCTGATCCGCCCCCTACCAATCAGAAGAAGAAATAATCACTCCTACACTTACTACCTGTAAGTAACCTGTTTGAACTGTAACTTCACCCTGACTGTAACACACCTGAAAGCCTGCTGACCTGAAACAAACCATCTCCCTGTGAGCTGTTAGGCATTCACTGACAGTCTGACCACCTGAAGTGAGTCTCTGCTCAGAGCTGAACTGACCGTCTGATTCCCATCTGCTGCCCTTCTGCGTCGGATCAGTTCTTTAACCGGTGGAACATCATCCCAAATACTGTCTGATCTCACAGCATCTCAGGGAGCTTCAAACAAACCATTCAAACCAATTACAGACCAATTCATTGTGATCTAAGCAAAGTCAATTAATCAAACTCAAAATTAGTCCAATTCATACAGAACCATTAAAACTGTGGCCTAGTTAAGGAAACCAGCAGATTAACTGAAACTTCTCTCTGATCCTGAGCTGCAGGAGGCGACTGTGGAGAGAAAAAACTCCCTTTAACAGGAAGAAACCTCCATCAGAACCAGAACCAGGAAGAAACCTCCATCAGAACCAGAACCAGGAAGGGTCCATCTGCCTGGACCAGCTGGGGCTGAGAGGAGAGGAAAGAGGGGACAACAAGCAGCGTAACACCAGGCCAGAGACACCTGCTGAGAGAGAGAAACACAAGTTAATGACAGCAATGATGTCATCTGTACATGGAGGGAGGAGAGGTGCATCATGGGAGCTCCCCCAGCAGGCTGGGCCTATAGCAGCAGAACTATGGGATGTTTCAGGCTCACCTGAGCCATCCCTAACTATAAGCTTTATCAGAAAGGAAAGTTTCAGCCTGATCTTAAAGGTAGAGAGGGTGTCTGCTTCCTGAAGCCAAACTGGCAGCTGGTTCCACAGAGAGGGGCCTGATAACTGAAGGCTCTGCCTCCCATTCTGCTTTTAGGGGCCTGATAACTGAAGGCTCTGCCTCCCATTCTGCTTTTAGGGGCCTGATAACTGAAGGCTCTGCCTCCCATTCTGCTTTTAGGGGCCTGATAACTGAAGGCTCTGCCTCCCATTCTGCTTTTAGGGGCCTGATAACTGAAGGCTCTGCCTCCCATTCTGCTTTTAGGGGCCTGATAACTGAAGGCTCTGCCTCCCATTCTGCTTTTAGGGGCCTGATAACTGAAGGCTCTGCCTCCCGTTCTGCTTTTAGGGGCCTGATAACTGAAGGCTCTGCCTCCCATTCTGCTTTTAGGGGCCTGATAACTGAAGGCTCTGCCTCCCATTCTGCTTTTAGGGGCCTGATAACTGAAGGCTCTGCCTCCCATTCTGCTTTTAGGGGCCTGATAACTGAAGGCTCTGCCTCCCATTCTGCTTTTAGGGGCCTGATAACTGAAGGCTCTGCCTCCCATTCTGCTTTTAGGGGCCTGATAACTGAAGGCTCTGCCTCCCATTCTGCTTTTAGGGGCCTGATAACTGAAGGCTCTGCCTCCCATTCTGCTTTTAGGGGCCTGATAACTGAAGGCTCTGCCTCCCATTCTGCTTTTAGGGGCCTGATAACTGAAGGCTCTGCCTCCCATTCTGCTTTTAGGGGTCTGATAACTGAAGGCTCTGCCTCCCGTTCTGCTTTTAGGGGCCTGATAACTGAAGGCTCTGCCTCCCATTCTGCTTTTAGGGGCCTGATAACTGAAGGCTCTGCCTCCCATTCTGCTTTTAGAAACTCTGGGAACCACAAGGAAACCTGCAGCCTGAGAGCAAAGTGCTCTGTTGGGGAAATATCCAACTGTGAGATCTTTAAGATGTGATGGAGCTCGGTCATTAAGAGCTTTATATGTGAGGAGAAGAATCTTAAATTCAATTCTGAATTTAACAGGGAGCCAATGAAGAGAAGCTAAAACTGGAGAAACATGATCTCTGCTGTGTTTTCTAATTGAATTCTGTATCATCAGAATACTTAGTCAGTAATAGATGTTCAGTAACGATAAGGAGTTCATCCAAACACATTTTAATGCAGAATTAATCCACTTCTTCAGACTGGACTGAAAAAAGCTCATAAATGAAAGATTTATGTCAGAATTCTTTTTGGACTCCTCCAAAAACACGATTCACTGCTAGAGAAACGTTTCCTGTGTCAGAACTTAAGGCTTAATTCTCTCAGGAGCTCATTAGTTAGTGAAGGAGTTCACATTCAGCACAGAACCAGTGTTGTTCAGTCCGTCACCTTCATAACAAACCAAACGTCCTGGAAATCAGATCTGCAGGAGACGAGCTCCGGCTGTACAGAAAGCTAAGATCAGATCTGCAGGAGACGAGCTCCGGCTGTACAGAAAGCTAAGATCAGATCTGCAGGAGACGAGCTCCGGCTGTACAGAAAGCTGCAGCGCGAGGGACTCCCTGAGCCCGAACCAGCTCTTCTTCTGCCACCTTCAGCCTGTCTGCTGAGGGTTTCTGACGCTTTAAACCCAAACCCAACAAGGGTTAAGGGTTATTGATCCCGTTGTCCTCTGACTGCCCAGATGATCAATGTCTCTGACCTCTGACCTCTGAACCCTCTCAGTGAACCATCAACATGAACCATGATAATGAATCTTCATCACTTTATGTTTCACATGTGACCTCTGACCTCCTCCTGGATCCCAGAGAATCATTCATACCAATCAGGAACTTTCAGTCCATTAAACCATAATAAGAGCTGGAAAAGGCGCACCTGGACATGTTAAATCCTGACTTAGACGAGGTTATGAGTTCAGATTTGGTGACCTGCGAGCTGTTTGTCCTCTGATAGGCGGCGCTTTCAGACAGAATCATTGAACTGACATCTTGAAGAGGATATGTGGCTGTTTGGTTTGAAGAAAGCAGTGAGCAGAAGTCCATTAGGGAAACATTTCTGAAACACCTGCAGATACCTGAGGAGTCATTTCCTGTGGAGCTAAAACTAAAGTGAACATCCAAATTAAGAAGAGCAGCGATTTCCTTCAAAGTTCAGGCATCTGTTGCGACTTGGGGAAACTTTAGGTGTCGGTAACCCGTCCAAATGAACAGTTTACAGTGTAAATGCTTCATATTTTAGCTGCACGGACAGAAGAATCAGACCGTTAGAAGTAGGGCGCTCTGTGACCTAAAGCAGGCTCTGCTAATGCTAACCTCATTAAAGGAAGTAAGAGAAGCTAATGCTGTGTTTACCATGTTCCTGCCAAAGTAGAGTAAGCTAGCTGGCAGAGCTGTCCTCGGAGGAAAGTAGTTTGTTGCCACTGTAGTTTGCAGAGTCAGTGTAAGATGTTCAGCTGCAGCAGGTCCTTTATCTGGGGCTCGCTGAACGCCATCATCAGCCCCAAACATGTGCTGAGAATGAGTTGTTTTCCTTAAATGTTTGGACAAAGTGACACAAGCTGGAGGATTGTTGTGAAGGTCATGCTGCTGCGTCTCAGATGTGTTGTTCCACTGCCCCCAAGTGGATGAAATAAGCAAACCAGCACAGGCAGATTCATCTAAAGTCAAAATGTAGAGGGGCTGAGAACAGGACCCTGAGGAACCCCATCAGTCAGATCAATGTTACTCTGCTGGTAAAAAAAAAAACATCAGCTGCTTCTTCTGAGTCATCCAGTAGATCAGGAAAACTGCTCATCAGGACCACTAAAGACCAGGGATGCTTCATGAAAACATCTCAGACAGATTGATCCTCTTTGGTTCCGTATGTTTCTCATCAGTTTGAGGCTGGAACAGATCTGTTGTTTCTGTTTGCAGTCAGTTGACTGTTGGGCAGCCTCCAACGCCTCCTTAAGAGCTGTACAGCTGGCTGTAATCCTCATGAGAAGTGGAGCTGGAGCTCTCCTGGTCGCCTCTGCCAGGGCTGCGAGCTTCAGTTACATGAACGATGGTTTCTTTCAGTCCTGAGGGGGAATTCAGTGAAGATGCAGCCATGAGGTCAGCAGTTAGATTAACTCCTGAAGTCAGATACGTGACTTTGGTGGTTTTATCCATTCGCCTGTTGATCATTTATCATTTAGTTATATTCTTTGATAGAAACCTTTCATCTGTAGTTTTGTCAGTTATTAAAACCCTGAACATCGAGTCAAAAAGCTCAAAATAAAGTGAAATTTAATTTTTTTGTAATCACTGACTGCAGTGCTTAAAGGTTCTGTCTGAAAGACTGAATTCTGTTGTTTTTCCAGCAAGAGAAACACTGATTTAACTCCAGTTTAGCTTCATCATGCCCTCAGCTGGCTGGATTTCACTCTGGTCGCCTGTTTGAAGTTTCAGTTCATTTCCTGTTGAACAAACACCGAACGTTCAGGTTTGCTGCAGCCAGTATCAGGACGGCAGGCTCTGTGTGTGCGTGGTTGTAAAGATCATTTGATCAGACAGGTTTATTACAGCCGGCTAATTCTATTAACCCTGCTTCAGTGGACACACACACACACACACACACTCTAACATCCATTACCACTAACAGCATTGTGTTGTCGCTCATTAGATTAGCATAGATTAGCCTTGACACTGTGTGTGTGCATTCATGTTGAGTGTTGTTAAATAAATCAACCTCTGACACCTTGCTGATGATGTCATGACACACAGACACACACAGACACACACAGACACACACCTACACTCATACAGAGTGGGTTTCCATTGAATTCAGACAGATTTCATATGAAAGCTTTTCTGCTGCAGTGTGCTGGAGGTTTTCTTCTGTTCTCTCTCTATTCACTCGTCTTAATGGGTGGAGGTGTGTGTGTCAGGGGTCAAAGGTGAATGGTCAGAGAGTTCAGCTCTGGAGGAAAGTAGAAGACACAAAGAGAAAATAATTAAATCTACAGAGAAACTCAACAGATTTTATTTCCGCAATAAATTAAATAAAATAAATACTGTTACTCCAAAAATGTATTGCAGAAAAAATGTTACAAAAAACATGGTACATAAACTGTTCTTTGTGTTGTGTCTATTTGTTTACTTGTTGTGTCTATTTGTTTACTTGTTGTGTCTATTTGTTTATTTGTTGTGTCTATTTGTTTACTTGTTGTGTTTCTTTGTGTCCATGTTGTGTCTATTTGTTTACTTGTTGTGTTTCTTTGTATCCATGTTGTGTCTATTTGTTTACTTGTTGTGTCTATTTGTTTACTTGTTGTGTCTATTTGTTTACTTGTTGTGTTTCTTTGTGTCCATGTTGTGTCTATTTGTTTACTTGTTGTGTCTATTTGTTTACTTGTTGTGTCTATTTGTTTACTTGTTGTGTCTCTTTGTGTCCATGTTGTGTCTACTTGTTTACTTGTTGTGTCTATTTGTTTACTTGTTGTGTCTATTTGTTTACTTGTTGTGTCTATTTGTTTACTTGTTGTGTCTCATTGTGTCCATGTTGTGTCTATTTGTTTACTTGTTGTGTTTCTTTGTGTCCATGTTGTGTCTATTTGTTTACTTGTTGTGTCTACTTGTTTACTTGTTGTGTCTATTTGTTTACTTGTTGTGTCTATTTGTTTACTTGTTGTGTCTATTTGTTTACTTGTTGTGTTTCTTTGTGTCCATGTTGTGTCTATTTGTTTACTTGTTGTGTTTCTTTGTGTCCATGTTGTGTCTATTTGTTTACTTGTTGTGTCTATTTGTTTACTTGTTGTGTCTATTTGTTTACTTGTTGTGTTTCTTTGTGTCCATGTTGTGTCTATTTGTTTACTTGTTGTGTCTATTTGTTTACTTGTTGTGTCTATTTGTTTACTTGTTGTGTCTCTTTGTGTCCATGTTGTGTCTACTTGTTTACTTGTTGTGTTTCTTTGTGTCCATGTTGTGTCTATTTGTTTACTTGTTGTGTCTACTTGTTTACTTGTTGTGTCTATTTGTTTACTTGTTGTGTTTCTTTGTGTCCATGTTGTGTCTATTTGTTTACTTGTTTTGTCTATTTGTTTACTTGTGTCTCTTTGTGTCCATGTTGTGTCTGGTTGTTTACTTGTTGTGTTTCTTTGTGTCCATGTTGTGTCTACTTGTTTACTTGTTGTGTCTATTTGTTTACTTGTTGTGTCTACTTGTTTACTTGTTGTGTTTCTTTGTGTCCATGTTGTGTCTATTTGTTTACTTGTTGTGTCTACTTGTTTACTTGTGTCTATTTGTTTACTTGTTGTGTTTCTTTGTGTCCATGTTGTGTCTATTTGTTTACTTGTTTTGTCTATTTGTTTACTTGTGTCTCTTTGTGTCCATGTTGTGTCTGGTTGTTTACTTGTTGTGTTTCTTTGTGTCCATGTTGTGTCTATTTGTTTACTTGTTGTGTCTATTTGTTTACTTGTTTTGTCTATTTGTTTACTTGTGTCTCTTTGTGTCCATGTTGTGTCTGGTTGTTTACTTGTTGTGTTTCTTTGTATCCATGTTGTGTCTATTTGTTTACTTGTTGTGTCTATTTGTTTACTTGTTGTGTCTACTTGTTTACTTGTTGTGTCTATTTGTTTACTTGTTGTGTCTATTTGTTTACTTGTTTTGTCTATTTGTTTACTTGTGTCTCTTTGTGTCCATGTTGTGTCTGTTTGTTTACTTGTTGTGTTTCTTTGTATCCATGTTGTGTCTATTTGTTTACTTGTTGTGTCTATTTGTTTACTTGTTGTGTTTCTTTGTATCCATGTTGTGTCTATTTGTTTACTTGTTGTGTCTATTTGTTTACTTGTTGTGTTTCTTTGTATCCATGTTGTGTCTATTTGTTTACTTGTTGTGTCTATTTGTTTACTTGTTGTTTCTATTTGTGTCTCCTCTCAGCAATTGTGGATTTATTTTCTGTCCAGACGTTTTTCATCTGTAGAAAATGAGTTTGTGTGTTGCTGGTGTTTGTGTGTTGCTGGTGTTTGTGTGTTGCTGGTGTTTGTGTGTTGCTGGTGTTTGTGTTTGTGTGTTGCTGGTGTTTGTGTTTGTGTGTTACTGGTGTTTGTGTTTGTGTGTTGCTGGTGTTTGTGTGTTGCTGGTGTTTGTGTGTTGCTGGTGTTTGTGTGTTGCTGGTGTTTGTGTGTTGCTGGTGTTTGTGTTTGTGTGTTACTGGTGTTTGTGTTTGTGTGTTGCTGGTGTTTGTGTGTTGCTGGTGTTTGTGTGTTGCTGGTGTTTGTGTGTTGCTGGTGTTTGTGTGTTGCTGGTGTTTGTGTGTTGCTGGTGTTTGTGTGTTGCTGGTGTTTGTGTGTTGCTGGTGTTTGTGTGTTGCTGGTGTTTGTGTGTTGCTGGTGTTTGTGCGCTCAGGTCTGAATCACAGAAGAAGAAACGCTGCAGGTTTTTACTGAACCACAGAAAAAGAAGATGGAGACGTGAGGGGGAGGAGGGCAGCACCTCGCCTCAGGGCACTTTCACAGTCCTCCATCTTAACCCCAACGTGCACGATGCGGCTTTCACTGATGTTTAAAAGCCTGGTTTTCACAGTTATTTATATATTTCAGCAGTTTCCAGGTCAGGGTTAAACTTTGCAGCGAGTGTGAGTCTGTGTGAATGTGAGCAATCGGACAAATGGATTTTCTTTCTTCAGACTCTCAGAATAGAAAGAGAAAAACATGGACTGAGTGGAGAAACAGACGATGGACAGATGAGAGGATAAAAGGATGTTTTAAAGATTGTTTTTGCTCTGCAGAGCTTATGCAACACACCAAGAGAAACACAGAGGTTGTTAGAGAGAAAAAACCTCCACAAATCCACCGAGATATCAGAGAAAGATGCTGCAGAATCTTCTGGATTCTGACTTTCTCAGAGTTCAGTTTGAGGAGCAGAAACTAAACTGACTGAAGATTAGAATCTGTAACAGGCAGCTTCTAAATGTGAAGGAATCTGTCTTTAAACGCGAGTCCATCACCTGATGAAGTTAAAACCATTAAACCTGATGAATGGTGCAACTGAATATTAAAGGAAGAAGAAGAATAACAATGAGTGATTTTTAACGAGCATGAATTTTAGAAGCAGAACTAATTCTCAGATACCAGCTCAGCCTCGGCACATTCTCCTCACGCTCTGCGGTTTAGTTTCGGCTCATTGAAGAAACTCAGGCTGTCATTCCACCTTAAGAAACAAACGCCTCATTTACGACTCTTTCATGGTGCACAAACTGAGAAATAACAGAACTGCTCCACCTTCACAGCGACTGACACGGGTAGAAACCCCCAGTTCCACCTTTAAACACATTCATCCTGAAGTGAAAACAGTTAAAAGTCACCTGAACAGAGAAAATAGAGCCGTAAAAACTGTTTCAACAGCTTTAGTTTCAAAGATTATTGGAAAGTCTTGGAGGCAAAATGTAGAGAAATGAGAACTGGATCAATTCTTTTCAACAGGACTGTTTATTAAGATCATGATTAGTCTTTCCGCCTTAAAGACGCCTGTAAACGAGCTTCAGCTGGCTGTGGATTGGTTTTCTGGTTAAGGAGCTGAGTTCACTTTGGAAGAAACCAGGAATGATTAGTTAATCTGGCCCGGTTCTGTCAGAGAGTCGGTTCTGATGTTGTGTTCAGAGTTCAGAGGCTGGTTTGTTCACTCAGCAGGAATCAGGACAACATGGAGTCAGACTGAGGAGAACTCATGGCTGTCTGCTGGATTCTGTCTCCACAGGAAGTTGGCAAAGAAGAGGAAGGAAACTCTGAGCTCCAGACAGGAAATGACTCTGATGGTCAACAACTCTCAGCACACAACTGTGGTGGACACGCACACACTGAACGGGCGCAGTGAGTACACACACACACACACACACACACACACACACACACACACAGACTCACACACACACACACACACACACACACACACACACACACACACAGACACACACACACACACACACACACACACACACACACACACACACACACACACACACACACACACACACACAGACACACACACACACACACAGACATACACACACACACACACAGACACACACACACACACACACAGACACACACACACATGAACAGACACACACACACACACACACATGAACAGACACACACAGACACACACACACATGAACAGACACACACACACACACACACACACAGACACACACACACACACACACACACAGACACACACACACACACAGACACACACACACACACACACACACACACACACACACAGACACACAGACACACACACACACACACACACACACACACACACACACACACACACACACAGACTCACACACACACACACACACACACAGACACACACACACACACACACACACACACACACAGACACACACACACACACACACACACACACACAGACACACACAGACACACACACTCACACACACACACAGACACACACACACACACACAGAGACACAGTCTGAAACAGTCTGGAGTCAGTCTGGAGTCAGTCTGAAACAGTCTGAAACAGTCTGGAGTCAGTCTGAAACAGTCTGAAACAGTCTGAAACAGTCTGGAGTCAGTCTGGAGTCAGTCTGAAACAGTCTGAAACAGTCTGGAGTCAGTCTGAAACAGTCTGGAGTCAGTCTGAAACAGTCTGGAGTCAGTCTGAAACAGTCTGGAGTCAGTCTGGAGTCAGTCTGAAACAGTCTGGAGTCAGTCTGAAACAGTCTGGAGTCAGTCTGGAGTCAGTCTGAAACAGTCTGGAGTCAGTCTGGAGTCAGTCTGAAACAGTCTGGAGTCAGTCTGAAACAGTCTGGAGTCAGTCTGAAACAGTCTGAAACAGTCTGGAGTCAGTCTGAAACAGTCTGGAGTCAGTCTGAAACAGTCTGGAGTCAGTCTGGAGTCAGTCTGAAACAGTCTGAAACAGTCTGAAACAGTCTGGAGTCAGTCTGAGGTGCTCCTTCATCCTGATTGGTGCTGCAGAGCTTTTCTTTGTCGCCCACCTTCATCTTTTTACCAGGTGATAAAACTCTGGTGAACATGAGCTGATCTGCTCCTCTGACATCCAGACGTGTCACACTTTTCTCTGCTGCTCTTTTTTATCTCACAGCTTCTTCCTTCTTGCCTCGGTGCAACTCTTTGTTGTGCTTTTGTGATTTTAAACTACAAACAGCGAGAAACAAGAGAAAACTAAAGAAGTTAAACTAAACATGGAAGCTTTTTGAGGGATAAGTCCTGTCAGATCACACTGAGAGAAGTCAGGACATGAGAAATGAGATCATCTCGTGTCCATCATTAATAATCTCAGCTGTCTGTCTGTGAATCACAGACGGATGGATGCGTCTCTCGGGCAGACGTTTGTCTCCGTGCTGCAGCTTTTACAGCTTTAATATTCAGGAGCAGAAGACAGGCTGCGGGTCATATGACCGAATGTTTTATCATGAAGTGACGGACTGTCAGAGATGCAGCCGGAGGGGACGGAGCTGGATGATGGAGGGATGATGATGGAGGTGTAGAGGACGGAGGAGTCGACCTTCCCTCAGGCGTTCACCCCCTCTCTTTCTGCTCCTTTATTCTCCATCTTATTGTCATCTTCTTCTTCTCTCTGCTGCTCCTGGTTAATACTCGGGTTTCTGTTTCAGTCTCAGAAGGCAGTAAAGCAGGAAAAGAAAGCTGTTAACAGACGTTTTAAGGTGTAAAAACATTCATGTAGAGCAGCATCCTCTGTGGAGACTGCAGATGGAAAGTATCACAGATGCTCAATATTTCTTTGGTCAGAGTTTGCAGCAGAGTCTGAAACATCCTCATTAGAGCTTCAGCAGCTCTGAGATGCTCAAATCAACAAGTTCCTTCAGTCACCTCCTAATTATTCAGACACCAAGAGGTGGAAAGTTAATGCTCCATCGTGGCTGTCCTCACACACCTGGAACTGGTCGACCTTGTGTCTGTGTTTTTGTGCAGGTGTGTCGTCTCCATCCTCCTTCACCCTGAAGACAAACACCATCAGCACCTCCATCCCCAACTCCTACTACCCAGGTAACACACCTCCATGCCCAGGTACATCCCTCACACACACTGACAGTGAACACATCACCTGGTATTGAGGGCGGGGCCTGTTGTGGAGCGCCTTATCAGGGCGCCGCAGTGCAAAGAATCAAGACTTCCCTCTCAGCCAATCCGACGACAGAAGCACATGTTAACAGTAGAAACAGGAAGTGCTGCTCAGGTACCTACACAGGTGATTATTCACAGAGCTGCAGGGATTTAGCAGGATTTCATTTTGGATCTGATCACTGATGCTCGTTCTCTGAATCCAGAACATGAACGTTGTGAGGATAAAACAGACTGTAGCAATGCAAACTGTCTTTATTCATCTCAGTCTGACTCAAGTTTCCAGCAGAACGCCAACAGCTGCCTCTGCACTGCTCCACCTTAATGAACCTCCACCTGTTCACCCCTCCCACCTGAGAACATGCTGTTCTTCAGTCTCTGCTGATGGGTAGACCGAAGGATCAGTCCTGGCATGTGGCCCCAGGTCACATGATCATAAAAACTGACTGAAGTGTGGTGGGAAATTTTCACACATCTCCACGGGAAAAATCGACATTTAGCCGATATTCAGCTAACAGTTAGCGTACATTTAGCCGACATTCAGCCAACGGTTAGCGTACATTTAGTCGACATTTAACCGACATTCAGCCGGCATTCAGCTAACAGTTAGAGTACATTTAGCTGACATTCAGCTAACAGTTAGAGTACATTTAGCTGACATTCAGCTAACAGTTAGAGTACATTTAGTCGACATTTAACCGACATTCAGCCGATATACAGCCGGCATTCAGCTAACAGTTAGCCAACATTTTGCCAACATTCAGCCAACAGTTAGCGTACATTTAGCCGGCATTCAGCTAACAGTTAGCGTACATTTAGCTGATATTCAGCTAACAGTTAGCGTACATTTAGCCGACATTTAACCGACATTCAGCTAACAGTTAGCGTACAGTTAACCGACATTCAGCCAGCATTCAGCCACAGTTGGCTGATCATCTGACCAGCAGGAATGTCAGATGATCTTCTTTTCTTTTTACTTTGTCCTGTCTGTCTATTTATGTCTGTTTTCCTGTCTGTTTACCTGTAATTTCCTCTTATCTATCTCTTTACCCATATTTCCCTCTACCTATCAGTTTACTTATCTGTTTACCTGTCTATTTACCTGTCTGTTTTGCTTTCTGTTTACCTGTAATGTCCTCTTATCTATCTCTTTACCTGTATTTCCCTCTACTTATGTGTTTTCCTGTATTTCCTTTTGCCTATCTGTCTGCTGCTGTTGTGTCCTGCAGATCCCTTCGTACCGACGGCCATTCTAGGTGAGAATCTTTTCTTTTGTTTACAGAAAACTGATGTGCACAGTAGACAAACAGGAATTAGTCAGACAGGTGAGACAGGTGAAAGAAGAGAATAGAGAGAGTGGTATTCTGGCTTCCATCCATCCCTGCTTGCTTCTCGTTTGGCTGCTTTTGGTTCTTTTTTTTTATTTCTGAAGATTTTAAAACCTTTTTTTATTTTTGTCACCCTTCAGTCGTCTTGTTTTTAGTTTCAGATATTTATTGAATTCATATATAAATGCAACAATTTAATTATTTCTATTTATTAGAAATACATAAACTTGGTTTTTATACTAAAGTTTATTTTTGAGCTTTGGTTTCTTTTCTTTTTTAGGTCATTTTTACTATGAATAACATTAATTCATCACTGTTCTTTTGTTTTGTTTTCACCCTGGTTTTGTTTGTTTTTTAAAAATTGACCGTGGGCTTCACTCCATCCCCACATCCACAACATACCTGCGTGTCGTGTTGATGTCACGTCTGTCTGTGACCTTCGACCTCTGCATGGACACAACACGCCCACGTGGACTGGGGGGAGGAAAACAAACTAACAAACAAACTAAAACATCAGAGAAGGCAGTTGGAGGTCTTGGTTTTGGTTCTTGGAAGTCTAAAATACTCATGGATTTGTTGATTTTTGTCCTGTTGATATAAAACCAACACAGTTTATTGATCACTGGTCGTTATCTGTTTTACTTTCACTTTATATTTTGAACTGCCATCCATAAGACTGATTAAATCCTGACTGGTTGTCTTCACTTCTTCTTTGGCGTGTCAGATTTAGATAAAAACTTGGAAACATTGGCTTGAAATGATTCCATTAGCTAATTAATCAGTCCCAGTCAAACAGCAGCAGAAGGAGCCACACCCACCACTGATAAACAAACCTCTCAGACTTCAAATTATCCTCAAAGATATTAAGGTTCTGTAAATTTTCAGTTTTAGGCCCTCGATGAAAAGCTGACCAAACCTGAACGTGTAAGACTCTGAAAACAACCATTAAATGACTAATGGTTAAATGATTCTTTACATGGGCCCAACACTGGTGAGGCTGAACCCAGTGGACATGGGTTCCTGTTGGGGTTCTGACTGGATCACTAATGAAAATGTGCAACACAAATGGACTGATTGGGTGTAATAAATGAAAGGGGAACCACACATGGGACCCACCTCACACCCAGTGTGATTCTGCATTAAAAAGGATTAATGAGGTCAACAGTTTGGGATTCTGTGCATAAACACGAGGCCCGTTTTTTAGACCATTTACTGCCCACATGGTTCAGGGTTGGCTGGAATCTTGTGGGCACAACAAAGAACGTCTTCAGTGGTTTGGGAGTTTCACAGATAATATTTTAATTAACATCGTTTAATCTGACCTGTGGCACTAAAATGCTTAGACGAAAGCAACAGAAACCACTTGGGGAGCTGGGAGGGCCAAATGTGGTCCAGATGGGTGTAAAACAGGAAGTATCTCTGGGTGGAATCATTAGTCGGGTCATGAGATCATTGCAGTCATTCTGTAGCTTTTTAGCACACAGAAATCCCACAATAATGCCACATAAGACATTGGATGGTTCAGATGTCCCTGACCACAGGTCGTACTGAGACATGATATGAACGTTTGTTTGTTTTTGTTTGAAATAGGAGATGTCTTCTTTTTTACGTATCATGCTGTGTAGCCTAACAGAATTACCTGTCCTACCTGTGTTAAAGTAATTGTCACAGGTTTCAGCTAAAGTCCATTGCCTGCTAATGTCTGCTCTGAAAATGCTTCTAGGTTAGTTCCACTTTGAAGTGCCTTGAGATTGTATTTGTTGTGATTTTGGCGCTATATAAATAAACTGAATTGAATTGAATTAAACACCTGAGTCACTGAAGGAGAATGTTAAAACTAAAGTGTTGCGTAAATCCCATTTTTCCTCCTCTTTTGGCTATCTCCTCTGTCTTCAGGGCAGTCATGCTGACATTAGCTAAGCCTTGCTCCCAGGGTCCAGTGAGCCAGGTTAGCAAAATTAGCCAGATTAGCCAAGGTAGCCAGGTTAGCCAGATTAGCCAGGTTAGCCAAGTTAGCCAGGTTAGCCAAGTTAGCCAGCTTAGCCAGGTTAGCCAGGTTAGCCAAGGTAGCCAGGTTAGCCAGGTTAGCCAGGTTAGCCAAGGTAGCCAGGTTAGCCAGATTAGCCAGGTTAGCCAAGTTAGCCAGGTTAGCCAAGTTAGCCAGCTTAGCCAGGTTAGCCAGGTTAGCCAAGGTAGCCAGGTTAGCCAGGTTAGCCAAGGTAGCCAGGTTAGCCAGGTTAGCTTAGACGCTTGCTGCTCGCTGTCATCAGTTAAAACAGAGCTCCTACAGTGTTTGATTTATGCTAGCTGTGTTGGTAGCAGTAGACTAGCTTAAGTCTTGGCTAAAGCCAAAGCTAAAGTTGTTGCTTATCTCGTGTCTCCTCTCTTCTTCTTCTCTTCTGTCTTTCTCTGTGTAGTGCCCATTAATGGTAAGTGGTTAAATTTAGGGCTTAACGGGGGGCTCATAATGGGGGGGTGTCTGTCACCACGCATGGAGCCACGCCCACCACCCACTGTGATGTCAGTTAGTATGGCAAAGCCTAATATTTTTTTCCCTCTGTTACATTTTGATATCACAAATCCAGCCCCCCCACCATCTCATCTGGAACCAATCAGGTTTTAGCACCTATCCTCCTCTGATTGGTTGCTGTTTTTGTTACAGTGATTGCTTCATCTATCCAATCACAAACCTCCATCACATCGCCCATCTCCTCGCCATGACTGGTTGGGCTGTTTGTAGAGTAGAAAGTTTCTGATTGGTCAGTCAGCCCCGAGGCTAGCCAATAAGAACAGAATTAGAGAGTGTAGTGGAAGGTATGTCCGCCGAGTCTTTGCTGAAATGTTCATGTCAGAGTCCTGGATGGTTATTTGAAGGTCAGAAGTCCAGTTTAAGAACCAGTTTACCAAAGAGGTTTGTTCTGTTCCAGGACTCTGAACTCTGCTCTTTTCACACTGCAGCTCTAAGAACCTGGACCTCTTCTCGACCGGTTCAGAGGCCAAACTGGTATTTTCTGTTCCATACTGTATCCTGACCAGTGCCTGGGCCATTCTGTACTGGATCTATACCAGTTCTCTGGCTGTGCCAAACTGTAAAGTAAACTGGGACTGAAACCTGTCAGATTATTGATGTGGGATTGATGGCAGCAGTGTGAAAAGAAATCATCATCATTTCTCCAGACATGTGGTTCGATGTCATGTGATGTGTGTCTGTGCCATTCATCTGTGTTGTCGTGGTAACAGTGTGGGAGACGTGGATGTGGACCAGGTCTTATTATTGGACAGTTCTGGACAGACTTTGTATGGTTTTATTGTCAGTAACACATATCTGGTTTAGATGTTCCTCAAGCTATTTGGTCTTTAATGTCCAGGCTAGTGATTCTGATCACTTTTACCTGCATTTTAACACATTTATGACCAGTAACATTGTAACATTTCGCTGCTCGAGTCCTGACTAGAACCAGGAAATACGACCATATTAGTCCAGAGCTCAGGTCTCTGCGCTGGCTTCCTGTCGCTCAGAGGATAGACTTTAAAACAGTTCTGCTTGTGTACATCTCTGACACATTAGAGCCATATGAACCAGCTGGGACTCTGAGGACCTCAGGGAGGGGTCTCCTGCTGCTGCCCAGAGTCAGGACTAAACAAGCTGAGGCTGCGTTTCAGCTTCATGCTCCTAAAGTCTGGAAAAGTCCTCCAGAAGCTGTGAGACAGCCTCAGCTCTGTTTAAATCCAGGCTAAAAACAGTTTATTTAGCTGTGCATATGACAGCTGAAAGTATTTTATCTTTTAATTTAATGAATTAATGATAATTTTTTATGTTTTTTGGAATGATTTTATTTTGCCGCCTTGTGATTTTATGTAGCTGTAAAGCACTTTGAATTGCTCTGTGAAATTGTGCTCTACAAATAAACGTGTTGCCTTGCCTTACAAGGACTGTCAAAGCTGGTAGTATATCAGATTTTATCTAAATATTAAATATGTAGATTAAAAGCTGTAAGATTCTGTAAAGTTATGTCCTGTCCCAGGGGATAGGAGCACAACTTAAAAACTTAAATAGATCTTCCCGCCCTGGCCCTCAAACTAAAGTCAGACAACTATCAGACAATCCACCATTTCATTTACAACAAACAAAAAATTTACAGAAACCGAGGCCAAACAACAAAGAAAAGTAACTATCTTAACCCACAGTTAAGCGCTGACTGTGTAAAAATAAACCCAAACCTGACTTCTTACTTAACATAGACAGGAAAATACCCGTGGAAAGAAAGTTCATCCCTTCAATGAACTACAAAAGGTGATGTTTCTACATACAAACTATGTTCAATGCAAAGTTACTAAAATAATTCAGAAGTAATCAGTTCAACCGAACCGATGTTAAGGCCCAAGCAGATAGAAAACTATTCAACAGTCCATCATCACCAATCAGCAGGTGACACTCAGTGGGGATAATCAATCACTTTGGAATAGATCCAAACAATCCAAATAATAACAAAGATCCTCTAAGAAAATATGACTCACTCAAATACACAAAGAAAGATGCCAATATAGAAGATACACAAAGATAGGACCAGAGTTATAACATGTCTTATGTGCCTTTAGGGTTAGGGTTGTAATGGCACAAAGTGGACTGATGGAAGTCAAACCCCAACTCAAGAAGAACGTTTTCACTGCTTCAACAGCAGGAAAACGACAGAAACCACAGAAAATAAAACTAAATGTGGGATTACATCAAGTGTGTTTTTCAGGACACAGATTGGTCTCTAAGATTTACTAGTTGTTCGGAGGTGTTCTCTGAAAAGATGAGTCCTCAGATGGACCCCCCCCTGCTCTTATACCATCTGACAGCTGGTTTCACCATCATGGAACCAGACAAGGTTCCTGAGAAGAACACAGTGGTCCAGAAGGAGCTTAAGCCTGTATGACTGAGTTTAAACAGCCAAAGGAAGTGGTGTTTATTACAAAGAGACGGGGCCCAAGTACGGCGCCTTGGGGGACTCCTGCAGAGAATCGAAACCTGGACGTTTGTCCTTCATGAGATTTTCAAAAAACACCAAATGAAGTAATATTCCAACCAAGATTTGCTCAGTTAAATTATATCAGACCGGAAAAAACAAAGAAAACCGTCTGGATGCAGCGTGGATGCATCGTTGAATAAATTTAGTTCTCGTGTAGAGAGTCCTTTAGAGAGATTTAGTTGAAGGTTCCTTATTCCATGTGGATATCTCTGAGAGAAGAGCTGAAGTTCATGTTGAAATGTTCATCTGACAGAAATCACATAGAGTTTAAAACTTAGCCCCAGAGGATGTCTGCAGCGCTCAAACTCAACAGAGACTGGTTCATCTTTTCACGTCCATTTCTCCCAACACTGGAGATGTTCAGTCTGTCCAGAATGAAGCTAAAACAGAAATTCAGCATTTCTTCTCATCTCTTTGTTCCAGTCCAACATGCTTGCAGCATCTTTTCTGCACCTGTGCAGCCTCTGACCGGCCTTTCCTCTGCCCTCTGTTCTTCCTCCAGACGACAGTCACACCATGACCAGTGAGACCAGCAGCCTGGTCCAGTCCCACTACAAGCAGCGCGAGTCGGAGCGGGAGGCGCTGCCTTATCAGACGGGACAGCTGCACCCGGCCATCCGAGTGGCTGACCTGCTGCAGCACATCACCCAGATGAAGTGTGCAGAGGGGTATGGCTTTAAAGAGGAGTACGAGGTGAGAAACATCACCCTCAGCTTCATACAATACCTTACTTTCTGAAAGATTCAGACTTTTCAAACACCGTTCTCTCTTGGATCAGACTTTATGCTACACTGGAATTTAAATCTGGGGGAGGTCACAAAGTTTAATTGATCTGTAGATAAACCCAACCAAGACCCTGTTGGTTCATTAATAACAGGCTAACGTTGATTAACTAAATCAAGTTAGCAAAAGACAGCATGGGCTAATATTGCTAACTTAATTAATAAGCTTTCTAAGCTCCTTCCTAATATACTTCATGGACTGTAAGCTAAGCACAGACTGAAGAGGATGTTATTTTAATCAACATAAAAGCTTCATCCCTGACGTAAGAGGATGTAAGATCTGGACTAAGAAAGAGTTGTTGATCTGGAACAAGTTTTCCAGCTTAGAGTTCTTACAGTTTGTCAAAATACAATGAACTGGTTCAAGATCAGGAACTGGTTCAGAACCAGAACTGAAACCATCCCAGTGACACCTCTCTGAGGAGCTCTTAGGAAGCTTATTACTACAACCTGATAGTTTTATAACCCACACGAGTTAACTTTGGGGTCAGAAAGTAATGAACTCAGAGTGAAGCTTGAACTTTAGTCCTTAAACACGTCTGCCTGTTCGGACGATTAAATCTCCTGGTTCTCTGATGCCCTCAGGCACAAACAGTTGTTGTATGAGAATCCCTCATATGGATTGTATGTGATGGAACAACCAAACGACTAATGTTGTTGTTCAGGTTTTAGACCCAGAACAAGCTGCTCTGCCTCCATGTTTGTTGTGGTTACACAGCAGAGTTTTATCTAATCTAAAATGAGGCCCAAATGTCCTGCACAGATCTATCGTGAATACTTTGTTGGTGGGCTGTAAATTTAATTTGCACTTCGTGAGGAAACCATGAAACAAGCTAATTATTAGGGGGAGTTAGCTTAAGCTAGGTGAAGAAGACAGTTGAAGCAAGGCAGAACCAGGAGATAATGCTCTCAGCCAGCCAAGTGAGAGGGAGCCCAGAGCTGAAGAGAAGCTAGCTGACTTAGCTTAGCTTAGCCAAGAGCCCGGAGGCCACAAACTCAGCCAGCAAGTAGCCGACAGGGTGCTTGGCTAGTTTGGCTATATTAGCCAAATTAGCTTTCAGGCAAACAGGTCTTAATCTTCAGAGGAGCTACGTCTCCTGAATGCTCGGCTGTGAACTTGGGAAAAAATTAGAGGGACCTCCAGATCCACGAGCTAGTCAAGCTAGCAAAGCCAGCTCTCAGTCGACTGAACGACTCCCAGCTGAGGGACCACAGCTCTGGAGATTCAGGCCTGTTTACCTGAAGAACCTCTCAGCCAAGCAAGCTCACAAAATCTGTGTTATTTCGGAAGGAAGCTGCAGTTTCCCTCGGAGCCTTTCCACCTTTTTTAAATCCAACAGTTGCAGAACTCCTTTAAAGGTGCCTCAAGCTGTTTTAAACAGTCTAAAGTGCTGAAAATCATAATGAGGTGCTTTAGGAACCCAAAGTAAGCTGAGCTATCTTTACTGAATAAACTGACGCGGGTCGGCTGGGAGCTGAGAGTTGAGGCTGGGATTTTAAATATGTGAAGTCGTGTTCATCATGGCTGCCTCACATATTCTGTTTGTTTGGAGAGTTGTTTGCTTCCTCAGAAACTAAGTAGGGGCTGTGTGCCCAGCTGTAGGGTCAAAGGGTCGGCAGAACAAGTGACACATACACTTTATCTGTCAGGATCTGCAGATGAACAAACTGCTGACTGAAGACGCCGTGTTTATTAGAGCGCTTCTGTTTAATCTGTTTAATTCATCTCCTGAAACGCCGGCAGCAGCTTCCGGTCTGAGAGATCCGGCGCCCTCTTGTGGAGCACATTTCAGGGCCAGATTCAAACATATTGATCTAAGTTTGAGTAAAGAAAACAGAAGTGACTTGAACGTAGTGAGCTGCACTTAGTGGGGGGGCAGAAAGGCCTCTGATCAATGAGTGGATCTGTGAGCGCTATAAATCCATTAATATGTGGATGCTCAGGTTATCAAATGATCAGCTAATCATTCAGCAGGAAGAGGAAGAAGACAAGCCAATAATGTTTCTGTGCAGACACACGGTGTGTGTGTGTTTCCCATTTCAGCACGAAAACTTACTAATGGATGTTACTTACCTGAACACACAGGCGCACACACTCTATTTTGGCCCATTAGCTGAGGGGGAAATCTATAATGTATATCTGTGTGTTACTGTGAGTGTGTGTGTGTGTTCAGGTCTGGTTGCCTGCTAGCGGGCTGCCCTCAGGGCTAATCCATTATACATACTGAGTACACACCCACTCACACACACTCCGTATTTTCACCCTCCATTTGCAGAAAGTTAGCGGTTCTGCAGCCTGATCCACAGCAGAGGGTCCAGTCTGTGACCCGGTTCTGCTCGGCTCAGTGTTTCTTGTGTCGTTCTGAGTCAAACAAAACTAATTCTGCATGTTCACATGTTCTCTGACCAGATTAATTCAGTTTGTGTCGTCCATTCAGACCTGAAACATTTTCTGAACTGGAACCTTTTGTTTCTTAGCCACTGAAGAACAAAGAAACTTTGAAATAAAAACTAACTGAAAGCTTAAAAATTAACAAAGAAAACAGACTCATTTTCAGAAGAATGCAGCTACAAGAAGATATGATTTAAAAGTTCTTTGTTCATAAAAAAACATCATTTCTACACCTCAGACCTGCAGCATCCCATAAAGTCAGTGAACCTTTTCCCACTTTGTGTCCTTCTGCCAACACTTAAAGCCGCTCTGACTCTGAGGAAACCAGGTGATGCAGAGTTCCAGCTGTTATTTTGTCCCATTCCTCCTTAAACAGGTCTTAAGGTGTGCAGCAGTGCGGGGGGGTGGTTGTTTCTCTGCTGGGGACAGGTCAGGACTGCAGGCAGCCAGTCCAGCACCCGTACCTCTTCTTCCTCAGCCAGGCCTTTGGACTGTGGCAGAATGTGGTTTTCCATGGTCTGCTTGAACAATGCTGGGACGTCCCAGGAAAAGATGTGGCCTTGAAGGCAGCATATGTTGCTGTAAAATCTCAGTGAACTTTTCTGCATTAATGCTGCCGTCACAGAAGTGGAAATGAGCTTTGCCCCCTGATCCAACCCCATACCATCACAGAGCCTGGCTGCAGGGACTGGCTGCTGACAGCAGGCTGGATGCTGCTTTTGCTCTTTGCTCCATTTCTTCCAACAAAGATGTGGAATACTGATGGGTCTGACCACAGCACACGTTTCCACCGTGTGACGGTCCATCCCAGACGCCTCCGAGCCCAGAGAAGTGGACGAGGTTAACATCAGGCTTCTTCTCTGCACAGTAAAGCTTGTGAATGGAACTCTGTATTGTGGTGCTTGACAAAGGTTTCCACAGTAATCCCTTGTCCATGTGCTGCTATCAGCTGCTGATGAATGACGGTTCTTGATGCAGCGTCTGAGGGGTCAGAGGTCACGGGGTCCAGCTTAGGCTTGCTCCCTCGTCCTTTACCCTGAAACTCCTCCAGGTTCCCTGAATGCTTTAATGATATTCTGCTCTGTAGAGGCAGAAATATGCAGATCCCTTCCAGTCTTTCTCTGAGGAACATTGTTTTAAACTCAAACTGGAGCTCCTCTGAACATCTTTGCTGCTCAGACTCAGTCATGGCGGCTGCTTCAGGACCAGATCAGGTCACAGTCACCTGTTAGAAGAAAATATTATTATTTCCCCAATCAAACAGTTTCTGGAACAAGTTGCAGGTCTGAAATGTAAAAATTATGTTTATTAACAGATTAAATTGGGCTTATGAGACAGAACATGAAATTTATTGAGTTTGTTTAATTTTGCAGTGAAATAAAAGTCAAAGTTCAGGTAAGAATCACTAAGATTTTCTTTAAATCTGATTTTCTTCGCTCTGTGGAAACGAACTGACTTATGAACTCTTTGAAATGTTTGTTGTTTCCTGGTTTCAGTCTCAGGTGTGTCTCCACACGATCAAATATTGATCACACTGCTGATTTTTCCAGCTAAAATGATGAGTTGTTTGTGTTTACATCTTAAACATGTATTGATTATCTGTGGCAGAGGGTTGGGAGTACATTATTGATCCGAGTTCTGACTCAGATTAATCAGGTGTTTGCTGTTTTCATCTGTTTTAATTCTGATTATCATCAACATTTAATGACTGTTCTGCTGTGATCGGTTCAGTCGAGCTGAGCGCTCCACTGACTGTTATCTCCTGATCCCCTCCATGCTATGCTAATTAATCTGATTGGACAGCTTAACGAGGTAAGACGCCTTCTTGGTTCTCAGATTCTTAACGTTCTGTGTCTTTGTGACTAAATCTGGGACTAGCATCACACACTCGTTAGCACTGTAGCTGAATGCCAGCAGCTGCAGTTTGTGCCTGTTTGTGTGTCAGAAACCATCAGAAACCCACCATGAGGGTTAGGGTTAGACTCCTCCTCCTGTTCTGTCCTCCAACCATCTGAAACAGACAATATTCAATCGTCCTTTTTGACAAAAGAAGATTTTAAAGTGTAGAGGACTCTTTGTGTTGTGGTACTCCACCACATTAAGTCTGACTCCTTCACAGGTCTTTCTTCTTATTCCTCCTCCTCCTGCAGTCCTCAGTTCATCCTGTCTGACGCTGTCTCTTTAAGAAGCCCTCTCTCCTCTTATTGGCCAGCTTCTGGAAGCCTGTTGAGGGTCAGCACCCAGTGGCTTTGAGCTGGTTGTGAACACGCTTTACCTCAGCACACCAACCTTCAGCTCCTCAAACATCACATACAGACAGAAGAAAAGGGCAAAGCTTCTGTTGGAGGGTTTTGGAAAGAGAGCTTTCGGGCATCACAGAGCAGTGCACTGTGGGTCCAAATGTCACGGTTTGAGGCTGCAAACCAACAGAATGCTGCTGTTCTTCTTCCTGTTTGTGCTGTTCACACATCCAACGACGCTTACTTCAGTTAGAAGGAGGAAAAAATCACATAAAATATAATCCACGACCATCCAGCCCACATGTGTTCTGTGGGCTGGAGAAGGGTTACGACCTTCTGGGCCCGAGGGATTCTGCAGAAGTCCAGCGGTCCCAGAGTTTCTTTTGTTCCCTGTAGAACACTCAGAGCTGTGTCCACCTTCTGGGTCCAAAGTGGTTCTGGTTTACAGTGTCGGACCCCTCCAGGGCTGCCCCTCGTCTCCGGTCCTGTTCGGGTTCTCTTGGACAGGATCTGGAGGTGCAGTCCGCTACCAGAACCGGGGCGTCCCTGTCTGGAAACTGTTGAAGACTCAGCTCTTCAGAGAGCATCTCCTGCTCTTCCCTCTGCGCTCTATCTCTACTCTCATGGTTTATGTTCAGCCTTTTATCCAAAGAAACTTCAGTTTTTTAACAACTTTCAAGTTTCAGTTCAGTCAGAAACTCTGAGGTCAGCTTTAATATATGTTTAAAGGACAGAATCCCAGCAGAACCGGTCCAGAGGTCCAAAGTCAGAGTTACTTAGAGGTATTTTCTGAGGAGATGAGTCTGCTGGAACCACCAATGAGAACAGTCTGATTCAAGATTCAAGAAGCTTTATTTATCCCAGCAGTTATGGACCAAGGGGGAAAGAACTAAATAAAATAAAATAACATAAGTAACTATAATATAAGTACAATATGTGCAGATTAGCAGCCTCCATAAAAAAAGCAGTAAATAGAAACACGGGATTAGGAGAAAGTGTCATTGTATAAGTGACATTTGGCCTCAGGACGCAGTGTTTCCACTGATCCTCTCGACCTGAAGGAAATTAATTTAACAGTCTGATGGCCACAGGCAGAAAGGACTTCCTCTGGCGATCAGTCCTACAAAGGGTGGAATGAGTCTGTTGCTGAAGGTGCTTCTGTGGGAGGTTAGCACCTGGTGGAGAGGGTTGTTGTCCGGAAACTGCAGTTTACCCAGCATCCTCCTCTCAGACACCACCAGCATAAAGTAAAAAGAATCGGTCCAAGCACAGAACCCTGAGGAACTCCATGACTTACTCTGGTGTGTGAGGAAGATTCTTCATTTACAAGAACAAACTGGAATCTATCAGATAAATATGACTTAAACCAGCCTAATGCAGTTCCTTTAATCCCAATAACATGTTCAAGTCTCTGTAACAGAATGCTGTGATCGATGAAATGAAGCTCTGAGATCCAACAGGACAAGAAACAAGTCCGCTATCAGAGGCTAAGAGGAGATCATTGGTAACTTTCACCAGTGCTGTTTCTGTGCTATGATGCACTCTGAATCCTGACTGAAACTCTTCAAACTGATTATTTATATGGAAATGATCACAAAGTTGAACTTTAGACCATAAAGGGAGACTGGATATAGGTCGATAATTAGCCAACACTTCTGAATCAAGAGTAGGTTTTTTAAGTAAAGGTTTAATTACAGCAACCTTAAAAGTCTGAGGAACATATCCTGCCATCAAAGACAGATTGATCAGATCCAATATGGAAGTATTGATTAAGGGGAAAACCTCCTTGAACAGTCTGGTTGGGATTGGGTCTAACATACAAGTTGATGGTTTAGAAGAGACTATTGCTGTTGTTAGCTCAGAGAGATCAACTGGACAGAAGCTGTCTAAATACAATTCAGGTTCTAAAGATACTTCTAAAGCTGCTCTACTTGATGATACATCAGTGATAATAGTGGGAAGGATTCCATTAATCTTCTCTCTGAGAGAAACAGTTTTATTGATGAAGAATCTCATGAAATCATCACTGCTGAGAGTTAAAGGAATACATGGCTCAGCAGAGCTCGGACTCTTTGTCAGCCTGGCAGCAGCGCTGAAGAGAAACCTGGGATTATTCTTATTCTCTTCTATCGATGATGAATAATAAGCAGTTCTAGCTTTATGAAGTGCTTTCTTATACGTTATTAAACTATCTTTCCAGACTAATTGAGGCTCTTCTAAATTAAAGGCCACCGTCTCTCCATCTTTCTTGAAAACCAGTGAAATAACAGAGAAAATATGACAGATGTTTTTTACAGAATGCTGCTGTGCCTGCAGCCTGTTACCAGCATACAGGTTGTGACCTTTAACCTTTTCAGATTCAGCAGGTAACCGACAGCACTGAGGCAGCTGCTGCCAGCAGTCATTAATTCCTTCCTTCCTTTCATTCTTTTCTCCATTTTATTTTTTCCTCCTTTTGTTCCTCGCTGTCAGTCATGTGCGTGCACGTGTGCGTGCACGTGTGTGTGTTGTTGTCGATGCAGTTTGATGGATGTCTGAAGCTGTTGCACTCACACACACGTCTTTCTGCTGGCATTTTAATGAGCGACGGAGGAACCTGCTGTGGATCAAAGCGTGGTACGCACACACACACGTGCACGCTCACGTGCACACGCACAGGATACGGAGATGCAAACAGAGCATCCCCGGGTATGTGATGTTACACTGCATCCTGCTGGCTCCTCCCTCAGCAGGTCGACGCCGTCTCTGATTGACCGACCGCCGTTGGACTTAATGAAGTGTGTGGCGAGCCCAAAACGCCATCACTCATAACGGCGCCTCTCTGTGTGTTCGCAGAGCTTCTTCGAAGGACAGTCCGCTCCGTGGGACTCGGCCAAAAAGGACGAGAACCGCATGAAGAATCGCTACGGCAACATTATCGCCTGTAGGTACCCACACATGCTGTCACATCCTGAGGAAAGTGGGCAGGTAGAACTCACCAGACACTTTTGGGTCTAATCTGGGCCTCTTTTGGTTCTGAATGGTGCTGTTTGGACTAGATGTGGGTCATGTCTGGCTGTCAGTACCATCATTCAGAGCCAAATGTGACCAGATTTGGGCCTGTGCAGTCGGGTGACTGCAGCAGAATCAGAACATGTGGAGATGATGTGGCTGTTAGTCCAGGCAAAGGACTGGTGGCTCTGTACTGCCCCCTGCTGGCAGACTGCAGGAAGCCTGATTACAGCAGTCTCTCACACCTGGCTGTTTCTGGATGTTCACCTGCAGAACTTCATGTTTCATTTTCCTGTATCGCTGTCCTGCTTTTACTGAACCACATCCTGCTTTTACTGAACCACATCCTGCTTTTACTGAACCACATCCTGCTTTTACTGAACCACGTCCTGCTGATGTGCTCCGGGCCCAGAGTTTTCCCCGGGTCCTATCATCCATGACATGGAAAGATGGGTCATTCTGTCCCAGAGCTGTGGCTGATCAGGAGGCAGTTTGTGCCTGACCCAGTTCTTCCACATGCCCCTATGGTTCGGGCCCCTATGGTTCGTGCCCCTATGGTTCGGGCCCCTATGGTTCGCCCCTATGATTCGTGCCCCTATGGTTCGGGCCCCTATGGTTCGCCCCTATGGTTCGCCCCTATGGTTCGCCCCTATGGTTCGTGCCCCTATGGTTCGTGCCCCTATGGTTCGTGCCCCTATGGTTCGGGCCCCTATGGTTCGCCCCTATGGTTCGGGCCCCTATGGTTCGTGCCCCTATGGTTCGGGCCCCTATGGTTCGCCCGTATGGTTCGTGCCCCTATGGTTCGTGCCCCTATGGTTCGTGCCCCTATGGTTCGGGCCCCTATGGTTCGCCCCTATGGTTCGGGCCCCTATGGTTCGTGCCCCTATGGTTCGGGCCCCTATGGTTCGCCCGTATGGTTCGTGCCCCTATGGTTCGCCCCTATGGTTCGCCCCTATGGTTCGTGCCCCTATGGTTCGTGCCCCTATGGTTCGTGCCCCTATGGTTCGTGCCCCTATGGTTCGCCCCTATGGTTCGCCCCTATGGTTCGTGCCCCTATGGTTCGCCCCTATGGTTCGTGCCCCTATGGTTCGTGCCCCTATGGTTCGTGCCCCTATGGTTCGCCCCTATGGTTCGCCCGTATGGTTCGTGCCCCTATGGTTCGTGCCCCTATGGTTCGCCCCTATGGTTCACCCCTATGGTTCGTGCCCCTATGGTTCGCCCCTATGGTTCGTGCCCCTATGGTTGGGGCCCCTATGGTTCGCCCGTATGGTTCGTGCCCCTATGGTTCGTGCCCCTATGGTTCGTGCCCCTATGGTTCGTGCCCCTATGGTTCGCCCCTATGGTTCGCCCCTATGGTTCGGGCCCCTATGGTTCGCCCGTATGGTTCGTGCCCCTATGGTTCGTGCCCCTATGGTTCGTGCCCCTATGGTTCGTGCCCCTATGGTTCGCCCCTATGGTTCGCCCCTATGGTTCGTGCCCCTATGGTTCGCCCCTATGGTTCGGGCCCCTATGGTTCGCCCCTATGGTTCGGGCCCCTATGGTTCGGGCCCCTATGGTTCGGGCCCCTATGGTTCGCCCCTATGGTTCGGGCCCCTATGGTTCGGGCCCCTATGGTTTGGGCCCCTATGGTTCGGGCCCAACAGGCCCTTGGTTGACTGAGGAACTTTGATGAAGCTGCATTTTGTTTTCTCTCTAAGCTTATTTTATTTAATTAGTTTAATTAATTAATTATTTGATTGTTGGAAGACACACACACACACACACACACACACACACACACACACACACACACACACACACACACACACTTCAGCTGAGTGAACGTAATTAAAAGGTTATTAAATTGTTATTCGATCTTTAGTTCAGACTAAGTTAATTAGTGCTGATTATGTCGAGCGTCACCACGACAACAAGCTGGCCAACTAACATGCTGTGTGTGTGTGTGTGTCTGTGTGTGTGTGTGTGTGTGTGTGTCTGTGTGTGTGTGTGTCTGTGTGTGTGTGTGTGTGTGTGTGTGTTTTTCTGTGTGTGTGTGTGTGTGTCTGTGTGTGTGTGTGTGTGTCTGTGTGTGTGTGTGTGTGTGTCTGTGTGTGTGTGTGTGTGTGTGTGTGTGTCTGTGTGTGTGTGTGTGTTTGTCTGTGTGTGTGTGTCTGTGTGTGTGTGTGTCTGTGTGTGTGTGTGTGTGTGTGTGTGTGTGTGTGTGTGTGTGTGTCTGTGTGTGTGTGTGTGTGTGTGTGTGTGTCTGTGTGTGTGTGTGTGTCTGTGTGTGTGTGTGTGTGTGTGTGTGTGTCTGTGTGTGTGTGTGTGTGTGTGTGTGTGTGTGTGTGTGTCTGTGTGTGTGTCTGTGTGTGTCTGTGTGTGTGTGTGTGTGTGTGTGTGTGTCTGTGTGTGTGTCTGTGTGTGTGTGTGTGTGTGTGTGTGTGTGTGTGTGTGTCAGATGATCACTCGCGCGTTCGTCTGCAGTCGCAGGACGGAGACGGCGACTCCGACTACATCAACGCAAACTACGTGGACGTGAGTAACACCGGGTGGATTTTTCTGTTTGCTGTTAATGAAACATTTTAAATAAAGTTGGAGCTGATTCTGTGCTCAGATCTTCCTCCTTGTGTTTCCCAGGGATACCATCGGCCCAACCACTACGTCGCCACTCAAGGTGAGAAACTCCTCATTGTGATGACGAGTCGTCCAGTTTTCATCGCCACAAACTTCATACATTTAACACTTTTAAACAACTTTTAAACAACTTTTAAACAACTTTTAAACAACTTTTAAACAACTTTTACCCCTGAAAGCATCATGAAAAGTTAAAGGTGACATGTTCTGCTCTTTGTAACCATTTTTCTGAGGTCTTACTGAGATTTAGACAGACTTTGGTCTGATTACCTGTTGGTTTAAGCTCAGCAGCTCTCCATCTGAGGCCTGTTTGAACATGTTAACAGTCTGTTTTCAGGGTGGAGACTGTTCAACTCCACCCTTTGGGTGGTGGTAAACACCAACATAATGAAGCTGTTCCTTCAGTCAGACCAGAAACACTCCAGGGGCCTCATGTTCAAAGACTTGTGTGGATGTCCTACTGAAACATGGCGTACGCTCAAACCAAAATGATCCCTTAGCACAAAAATACATTACATCAGGAAAACCGGCTCTCGCTTTAAATTGCGCTTTAATGTTGGCCTGTTGAACTGCATTGTGGGAATTTGATATACCTGCTGAGATGCAGATAATTCTCCCACTCGGCTCGGCTCAGGGCCGACCGGTACAGTCCCAATCGGTTGGCCGGCTCCCTCTGGATGCCCCGGTTGCTTAAACCCCAGCGTGCACGTCACCTGTGCACGAGCAGCGCACGGCTCCTCGCTGTGTTGCTCCAGCGCCGCCGCAGCTCTGCCACAGCTCCAGGAGGATTGGCCTCAAAATGGCTGATGAGCCATTTATCATCATGTCCCAGCAAATCCTCTCAGTCTCTGAACACACGCTCTCTTCTGATTACACCATTTACAAAGTCTTCTATGATATATAATATATAAAAGTCTTCTATAACAGCGCTAAAGCAGCCATTGTTGTTATTAGTATGCACAGCAGCACTCTGCATGCTTTTATATCCTCTCTAACTGTAACTGCAGACTCATGGGAGTGTTAACCGTTCAGTGTTAACTGTTCAGCATTAACTGTTCAGTGTTAACTGTTCAGTGTTAACCGTTCAGTGTTAGCTGTTCAGTGTTAACTGTTCAGTGTTAGCTGTTCAGTGCTAACTGTTCAGTGCTAACTGTTCAGTGTTAGCTGTTCAGTGTTAGCTGTTCAGTGTTAGCTGTTCAGTGTTAACTGTTCAGCGTTAGCTGTTCAGTGTTAGCTGTTCAGTGTTAACTGTTCAGTGTTAGCTGTTCAGTGTTAACTGTTCAGTGTTAACTGTTCAGTGTTAGCTGTTCAGTGTTAGCTGTTCAGTGTTAACTGTTCAGCGCTAACTGTTCAGTGTTAACCGTTCAGTGTTAGCTGTTCAGTGTTAGCTGTTCAGTGTTAACTGTTCAGTGTTAGCTGTTCAGTGTTAGCTGTTCAGTGCTAACTGTTCAGTGTTAACTGTTCAGTGTTAGCTGTTCAGTGTTAACTGTTCAGTGTTAGCTGTTCAGTGTTAACTGTTCAGTGTTAGCTGTTCAGTGCTAACTGTTCAGTGCTAACTGTTCAGTGTTAGCTGTTCAGTGTTAGCTGTTCAGTGTTAGCTGTTCAGTGTTAACTGTTCAGTGTTAGCTGTTCAGTGTTAGCTGTTCAGTGTTAGCTGTTCAGTGTTAACTGTTCAGCGCTAACTGTTCAGTGTTAGCTGTTCAGTGTTAACTGTTCAGTGTTAACTGTTCAGTGTTAGCTGTTCAGTGTTAGCTGTTCAGTGTTAACTGTTCAGCGCTAACTGTTCAGTGTTAGCTGTTCAGTGTTAGCTGTTCAGTGTTAGCTGTTCAGTGTTAACTGTTCAGTGTTAGCTGTTCAGTGTTAGCTGTTCAGTGCTAACCGTTCAGTGTTAACTGTTCAGTGTTAACTGTTCAGTGTTAGCTGTTCATGTGTCTCAGATGTGCACATCACTCAGTCTGAGGACAGATTTATTTATCATAACAGTTTCCCACAGTTTCAGCCCTTTCCACGGTCATTTCGCTCTGAAAGCGCCACTTTAGGGGGCGCCACATCAGCCAAAACACACATTTTGTCTTTGGACTTCTGTCCAAGTTGACATTCTGTTGATCATTGATCCTCCTGAACAAACACGGGTTTCAGTGTTTGTGCCAACGCGTCAGAATGTGAGCATGCATTCTAAACCTCTGTGTGTGCACGTGTGTGTGCACATGTGTGTGTGTGTGTGCACGTGTGTGTGTGTGTGTGCACGTGTGCGTGCGCGCTTTAAAACACTTGAGGACAGGAATGGATTAGCATGAACTAATTAGCTTGTAAAAACACAGACAGTCAACAGTGATTAAAAATATCCGAGCGTGTGCGTACGTGCGCTTCATCTCAATTAATTAACGTGCTTCTGCTGGTGTGTGTGCATCAGGTCCCATGCAGGAAACCATGTACGACTTCTGGAGGATGGTGTGGCAGGAGAACACCGCTGCCATCGTCATGGTAACCAACCTGGTGGAGGTGGGCCGGGTGAGTTGTTGTTCCCGCCTGATGACGGCTGGGACTTCATTTCCCGATTTCTCCTGCTGCAGTTTCATTATTCTAAGAGTTTAAGATCGGAGGCTCGATCAGAAGAGCTGATCACTGGTTCTGATGATCAATAATGGAGGAGAAAGCAGGATCAACAAACTGTTTTCACCTGAACTCAACAAAACCAGACAAACAAAGGAATGAAAACAGCTTCATTCTTACTGTGTTAACTTGGTCTGTCTTTATTCGTCCTATATTTCAGACTCAGTGGAGGGTTTAAAAGGGAAAATGAGTCAAACATTTTAACTTCCTTATCTCTGAATTTAATACTGACCCAGAGTCAAGTGTCCTGATCAACAGTTCTGCAGCTTTCTGAAGCTCTTTCAGAGTTTTTCTTTGGACATTTTCTGCTTTTTCCCTCATCTTCAGTCCTTTGCAATATGACCTTTAGGCCTAAAAAACTATCTCCAGCAGATGAACAGGATCTGAAAGTGATGTCCTTAAGAAAGAGGAAAAAATCCAGCTGTGACCTGACAGGACCTGAGAGATGCATCTGGACCTTCAGCTGATCCATCTACTGTTGGCCCAAGCCTCATCAGAAATGGGCTCCATGGAAGGGTGGCTGTCAAGAAGCCGTTCTTAAGGAAGGGAAACAGGGAGAAAAGGCTGAGCTGTGCCAAATGACACAAGAAGTGGACTGAAAATCAGTGGCAGCAGGTCTTATGGAGGGATGAATCCTCCCCAGAGCCCGGACCTCAACATTATTGAAGCAGTGTGGGATCATCTGACAGAGAACGGAACAAAAGGCAGCCCACATCCAAAGAAGAGCTTTGGGATGTCCTTCAAGAAGCCTGGAGAACTA
>NW_027325378.1:797268-844768 GCF_036924035.1 Leuresthes tenuis | reverse complement strand
GTTCCAGGTTCTAATCCCGGCTGGTTCTGTCTGTGTGGAGTCTGCATGTTCTCCCCGTGTATATGTGGGTTCTCTCTGGGTTATTAATATTTCCTCCCACCGTCCAAAAACATGCTGTCAGGTTACCTGGTGACTCTAAACTGTCCTTAGAGTGAGTGGTTGTTTGTCCCGTTTGTCTCTGTGTGGCCCTGATGGACCCGAATACCGCTGGGATAGGTTCCAGCAACCAGACCGACGGATTAAGCGGGTATAGAAATGGATGGATGGATGGATGATGGAAGGATGATGGATGGATGGATGGATGATGGATGGATGATGGATGGATGATGGATGGATGATGGATGGATGGATGGATGGATGGATGATGGATGGATGATGGATGGATGGATGGACGGACACCGGATTCTGACATGGACCGTAAAAAATGTCGACCCCTAAACGCTCCAAAGAGACGAAGAAGGTAAACCTGCTCAGTGATCTTAAATAAGGAAAAATTAGGAAAACAAACTCAAACCTCACCACCGTCATCCTGCCTGACCTTTTCTGTCATAAACAACTCTGTTGTCATGGCAACCAGCCTCTCACCTGACTGCAGAGCGTGTGATTGAAAAATATTTCAGGTTCAGGATCAGAGAACAAAAAAACTCTCCACTGCTGACCTAACCCATTTACCTGTGTGACCTCATTTCCTGTCATCTGAATGACCATATATGGTGTGTGTCACCTGCGCAGAGCTACAAGCAGCCGTCAGCGTTCATCGTTACCCAGCATCCTTTGCCCAACACGGTCAAGGACTTCTGGCGCTTGGTCCTCGACTATCACTGCACCTCCATCGTCATGCTGAACGACGTGGACCCTGCACAGGTAATTACACACAGGTACACACACACACACACAGGTACACACACACACACACAGGTAAACCTATTACACACACACTCTTTCTGTGTGTATCACTCTTTCTGTGTGTGTGTCACTTTTTCTGTGTGCGTGTCACTCTTTCTGTGTGTGTCACTCTTTCTATGTGTATCACTCTTTCTGTGTGCGTGTCAATATTTCTGTGTGTGTCACTCTTTCTGTGTGTGTGTCACTCTTTCTGTGTGTATATCACTCTTTCTGTGTGTGTATCACTCTTTCTGTGTGTGTATTACTCTTTCTGTGTGCGTGTCACTCTTTTTGTGTGTGTCACTCTTTCTGTGTGCGTGTCACTCTTTCTGTGTGTGCGTGTCACTCTTTCTGTGTGCGTGTAACTCTTTCTGTGTGTGTCACTCTTTCTGTGTGTGTGTATCACTCTTTCTTTTTGTGTGTCACTCTTTCTGTGTGTGTGTATCACTCTTTCTTTTTGTGTGTCACTCTTTCTGTGTGTGTGTCACTCTTTCTGTGTGTGTATCACTTTTTCTGTGTGCGTGTCACTATTTCTGTGTGTGTGTCACTCTTTCTGTGTGTGTATCACTCTTTCTGTGTGTGTCACTCTTTCTTTGTGTGTGTCCCTCTTTCTTTGTGCGTGTCACTCTTTATGTGTGTGTGTGTCACTCTTTCTGTGTGTGTGTGTCACTCTTTCTGTGTGTGTATCACTCTTTCTGTGTGTGTCACTCTTTCTGTGTGTGTATCACTCTTTCTGTGTGTGTATCACTCTTTCTGTGTGCGTGTCACTCTTTCTGTGTGCGTGTCACTCTTTCTGTGTGTGTGTCACTCTTTCTGTGTGCGTATCACTCTTTCTCTGTGTGTGTGTGTCACTCTTTCTGTGTGCGTGTCACTCTTTCTGTGTGTGTCACTCTTTCTTTGTGCGTGTCACTCTTTCTGTGTGTGTCACTCTTTCTGTGTGTGTGTGTCACTCTTTCTGTGTGCGTGTCACTCTTTCTGTGTGTGTATCACTCTTTCTGTGTGCGTGTCACTCTTTCTGTGTGTGTGTCACTCTTTCTGTGTGCGTATCACTCTTTCTCTGTGTGTGTGTCACTCTTTCTGTGTGCGTGTCACTCTTTCTGTGTGTGTCACTCTTTCTTTGTGCGTGTCACTCTTTCTGTGTGTGTCACTCTTTCTGTGTGTGTGTGTCACTCTTTCTGTGTGCGTGTCACTCTTTCTGTGTGTGTATCACTCTTTCTGTGTGCGTGTCACTCTTTCTGTGTGCGTGTCACTCTTTCTGTGTGTGTATCACTCTTTCTCTGTGTGTTTGTCACTCTTTCTGTGTGTGTGCGTGTCACTCTTTCTGTGTGTGTGTCACTCTTTCTGTGTGTGTGTGTCACTCTTTCTGTGTGTATCACTCTTTCTGTGTGCGTGTCACTCTTTCTGTGTGTGTGTCACTCTTTCTCTGTGTGTGTCACTCTTTCTGTGTGTGTGTCACTCTTTCTTTGTGCGTGTCACTCTTTCTGTGTGTGTGTGTGTCACTCTTTCTGTGTGTTTATCACTCTTTCTGTGTGCGTGTCACTCTTTCTGTGTGTATCACTCTTTCTGTGTATGTGTCACTCTTTCTGTGTGTATCACTCTTTCTGTGTGTGTGTCACTATTTCTGTGTGTGTGTCACTCTTTCTTTGTGCGTGTCACTCTTTCTGTGTGTGTGTCACTCTTTCTGTGTGCGTCACTCTTTCTTTGTGCGTGTCACTCTTTCTGTGTGTGTGTGTCACTCTTTCTGTGTGTTTATCACTCTTTCTGTGTGCGTGTTACTCTTTCTGTTTGTATCACTCTTTCTGTGTATGTGTCACTCTTTCTATGTGTGTGTCACTCTTTCTTTGTGCGTGTCACTCTTTCTGTGTGTGCGTCACTCTTTCTTTGTGCGTGTCACTCTTTCTGTGTGTATCACTCTTTCTTTGTGTGTCACTCTTTCTGTGTGTGTGTCACTCTTTCTATGTGTTTCACTCTTTCTGTGTGTATCACTCTTTCTGTGTGTGTCAGCTCTGTCCTCAGTACTGGCCCGAGAATGGCCTCCATCGCCTCGGCTCTCTGCAGGTGGAGTTCGTCTCTGCAGATCTCGAGGAGGACGTCATCAGTCGCATCTTCAGAATCTACAACACGGCCAGGGTGCGTTTCTTTTTCACACCTTCCTGCCTGACAATTTCTTCAAAGGCATCCTTACTGACGACAGAAGTTTGGTCATTTAACGCATCGTTAGAGTTTTTACACTAAGAAATCCTATAGTTTCCATGGAGACGGTTTATTTTTTCGGACTTTAAAACCGACACAAGCGGCTCAAAGATGATGTTGAAGCAAACAGAAAAACTAACTGATTCTTTCATTTCGCAACTCAATCTTACCGTTTAACCTCTGAATAGAACTGGCTGAAAGTCCCACATTAACATCAGATAACAGACATTATTTATCTGAATTATCACTGAATGAAGGTGTCTTCATGTTCAAAATGTTCCAGTAAACTGACGAATGAAATAAAACGCTGTATCAGTGACGCCGTTAGCTCACAGCTAACAGGAAGTGTTTGGCCGTTAGCTCATGCAGCTAACAGGAAGTGTTTGGCCGTTAGCTCATGCAGCTAACAGGAAGTGTTTGGCCGTTAGCTCATGCAGCTAACAGGAAGTGTTTGGCCGTTAGCTCATGCAGCTAACAGGAAGTGTTTGGCCGTTAGCTCATGCAGCTAATAGGAAGGGTTTGGCCGTTAGCTCATGCGGCTAACAGGAAGTGTTTGGCCGTTAGCTCATGCAGCTAATAGGAAGGGTTTGGCCGTTAGCTCATGCATCTAACAGGAAGTGTTTGGCCGTTAGCTCATGCAGCTAACGGGAAGTGTTTGGCCGTTAGCTCATGCAGCTAATAGGAAGGGTTTGGCCGTTAGCTCATGCATCTAACAGGAAGTGTTTGGCCGTTAGCTCATGCAGCTAATAGGAAGGGTTTGGCCGTTAGCTCATGCGGCTAACAGGAAGTGTTTGGCCGTTAGCTCCTGCAGCTAACAGGAAGTGTTTATATGGAAGATGTTCGGGTGAAATTTAGAGGAAATGAATCAAAATCTTTTATTCTGAGGTTGTCTCTCAGCCTCAGCAGGCATCACACAAAACACATCCATCATCGTCATCATGTCTGAAGAAAAAGGAGGTAAAAGTCAGTGCGTAACTTCCATCTAGTGGTCAGGTGGAACATTACAGACACAACAGTTTGCTCATTAACTATCTAACAAACTGCATCTTTACCTGTGGAATAAACCTCCAGATAAGGAGAAAACATTTGGAAGCCCTGAGCACAACTGCTCTGTGGTGATTAGACAGAAATCTGAACTGGATCATAACTTAGTTTGGATCAGAACTCCATGTCAACTCGTAGGAAAATGTTTTGCCTCAGTTTTTCATGTGAGCAGTGCTCTTTGTTAGTCAAACCGATGATTATTAGCAGACTGAATCCTCTTCTAGCACCTCAGGTTTGTTTGATTCTCGCCACCTTTACACCTCCAGGTATTCGGGGTCTGTTTGCTTTCTGTGTGATGAAGTTCAGCTGCGCTCCTGTTTGATCCAAACTCCTGTTTCACCAGATTTAGATCAGAGTGTGTTTGATTTAAACCTCTTCACCTCCCTGTCGTGCTGAGTTTACATCTCACAGTGTTTGATTTGTTCATTTCCTCCCCACGCCTCACCAAATATCAGCTGTGTTTGATCTAATACGCCGTCTCCACTCGCCTCACTGTGGCAGGTCGGATTGAACTCTGAGTGTGTTTGATTTCAAACCCTTTTCCTCCCTGTCTGCTCACATTTGTATTTGGATGTTTCCCCGCTCTGCTGACGTTCATCGTGTCCTCAGCCGCAGGACGGGTACCGAATGGTGCAGCAGTTCCAGTTTCTGGGCTGGCCCATGTACCGCGACACGCCCGTCTCCAAGCGCTCTTTCCTTAAGCTTGTGCACCAGGTGGACAAATGGCAGGAGGAGTATGATGGCGGCGAGGGCCGCACCGTGGTCCACTGCCTGTAAGTACTTATTGAGCTACTCAATGCTCCACACCTGGGCTACAGCTGTGGTGGTTTCACTGACAGTCTTCTGAGTTTTCAGTGGTGCTATGTCTCCATCTGGTGGTGAGAACGAGGAAAGACACTGACCTATTTCTTCATAACTTCTCTGATATTCAAGCATTCCCAGGATTATAGGTCCCTCTCAACAGATATAACATGATCTTCTGCATCAGTACACATGACAATAAATGTGAAACAATCTGATACTCATGGCCAGATGTTTCATCCACATAACTAAATGCAGGAAAATTAAACCTTATTTCTCATTTAAGAAGTCTGAAAGGGAAATAAAATGCATCCTTTTGAAGACCTTTGCAGTATCTAAGTGATACTGTTTTTACTTTGCTTCTATTCATTTATTTTTCTTCCTCTCTCCTGAATTTATGTTTTATTTATAATTATTTTAGTTAAGTTTCTGATTGTTTCAGCATTTTTAATCAGAATATCTTAAACCTGTTCTGTTAAACAGAATGTTAACTTTTTCCTCTCCTCCTGTTTCCTCTCTTCTTCTTTCCTCTCCTCCTGTTTCCTCTCTTCTTCTTTTCTCTCCTCCTGTTTCCTCTCCTCCTGTTTCCTCTCTTCTTCTTTCCTCTCTTCTTATTTCCTCTCCTCTTGTTTCCTCTCTTCTTCTTTCCTCTCCTCTTCTTTCCTCTCTTCTTCTTTTCTCTCCTCCTGTTTCCTCTCCTCCTGTTTCCTCTCTTCTTCTTTCCTCTCCTCTTGTTTCCTCTCTTCTTCTTTCCTCTCCTCCTGTTTCCTCTCTTCTTCTTTCCTCTCCTCTTCTTTCCTCTCTTCTTCTTTTCTCTCCTCCTGTTTCCTCTCCTCCTGTTTCCTCTCTTCTTATTTCCTCTCCTCTTGTTTCCTCTCTTCTTCTTTCCTCTCCTCCTGTTTCCTCTCTTCTTCTTTCCTCTCCTCTTCTTTCCTCTCTTCTTCTTTTCTCTCCTCCTGTTTCCTCTCCTCCTGTTTCCTCTCTTCTTCTTTTCTCTCCTCCTGTTTCCTCTCTTCTTCTTTCCTCTCCTCCTGTTTCCTCTCTTCCTGTTTCCTCTCTTCTTCTTTTCTCTCCTCCTGTTTCCTCTCCTCCTGTTTCCTCTCTTCTTCTTTCCTCTCCTCCTGTTTCCTCTCTTCTTCTTTCCTCTCTTCTTGTTTCCTCTCTTCTTCTTTCCTCTCCTCCCTTTTTCCTCTCTTCTTATTTCCTCTCCTCCCTTTTTCCTCTCTTCTTATTTCCTCTCCTCTTGTTTCCTCTCTTCTTCTTTCCTCTCCTCCTGTTTCCTCTCTTCTTCTTTCCTCTCTTCTTGTTTCCTCTCTTCTTCTTTCCTCTCCTCCTGTTTCCTCTCTTCTTCTTTTATCTCCTCCTGTTTCCTCTCTTCTTGTTTCCTCTCTTCTTCTTTCCTCTCCTCCTGTTTCCTCTCTTCTTCTTTCCTCTCTTCTTGTTTCCTCTCTTCTTCTTTTCTCTCCTCCTGTTTCCTCTCTTCTTCTTTTCTCTCCTCCTGTTTCCTCTCTTCTTGTTTCCTCTCTTCTTCTTTCCTCTCCTCCTGTTTCCTCTCTTCTTCTTTCCTCTCTTCTTCTTTCCTCTCTTCTTCTTTTCTCTCCTCCTGTTTCCTCTCTTCTTCTTTCCTCTCCTCCTGTTTCCTCTCCTCCTGTTTCCTCTCTTCTTCTTTCCTCTCTTCTTGTTTCCTCTCTTCTTCTTTCCTCTCTTCCTGTTTCCTCTCTTCTTCTTTTCTCTCCTCCTGTTTCCTCTCTTCTTCTTTCCTCTCTTCTTCTTTCCTCTCCTCCTGTTTCCTCTCTTCTTGTTTCCTCTCTTCTTCTTTCCTCTCTTCCTGTTTCCTCTCTTCTTCTTTCCTCTCCTCCTGTTTCCTCTCCTCCTCTTTCCTCCCCACTTGCATCATGGATGAAGAAACGGTGGTGGTCGCAGCGGCGTGTTCTGTAGCATCAGCATTGTGTGTGAGATGTTGCGACAGCAGCGCTGCATTGATGTTTTTCACGCCGTGAAGACGCTCAGAAACAACAAACCAAACATGGTGGACCTGCTGGTAAATAAACTTTCTGTTTAATTCCCTGATGTTGCTCACGTTTCAGTGACATTTTGTCATTTTGGTTCTACCACGAAATCATTTTAAGGCTGAAGACAATCGTCTTTATGGAGAATATTCTTTAAAACTAACAATATTAGCATGCTAGCAATGCTGGAACAAAGAAGCAGGTTTCTTTTTCTGGACTCTGAGAACAAATTAAACTAATAGATATTAAAACTGAAGCCAGAATCAGGATCTGACTGGAAGATATTTTACTGATTTTCTGTTGTTTATATGTGAATAAGATCAGTGAGTTCAGTTTTTCGAGGTACAGCGAATGCAGCACAATGTGAAGCGGTGGATGAGCTTCCTCTGCTGTGATGTCACAGAGTTCTGAGTGAGATCCTGAGGCAGGACTGAGTTGTTTTTTCATACAAGTCACCTTCAAAACAAGCTTTAAATATGATTTTAAAGAAATAAATCAGGTTTATGGGAGCTGCTTTGGAATGAGTCCACTTTATTATTTTCTCATTAAAAATAAACTGTTAGACCCAAGTTAATCATCATGTTTTCTTATCTTTGTGTGTCCCAACAGGAACAGTATAAGTTCTGCTATGAAGTGGCTCTGGAGTATCTCAACTCAGCTTAGCTTCAGCCAGAGGCTTCACCACCTTCTCCTCTTCCTGCCTTGTGATGGGAGGAAGAGAAGGACCACTACTGACTGAAGGCGGAAGAAGAGGAGGGTGTTTTTGCACTGCTGTTTGACTGAGAGCATGGACTCACTGACAGACTCAAAGTTTCTCACCTCGTGTCACGTTGTTGTGTTTTTTATTGTTAATGAGCTGAAACTAAAGCAAACAAAACTCCGTCGGACTCAATCGTCTCATCTCGGATCGATCAACGCGATCAGAGTCCCAATAAATGAAAGGCAGTCTGACGAAGTTCCTCCTGACAGCGAACAGAGGCCCCCCTGCTGTGAGGCCCCGCCCCCTGCTGAAAGACAGCTGATTACTGTTTACAATCTGTCAGAGTGTGACTTTAAAGCAGAAGATTTGATTCTGAGCAGCTGCTAGTTAAATTTATGTTGTTAAAGTTCACACAACTTTCACGGAGCAACTGGATGTGTGTAACCCTGGTTACGTATGTCTCTGGATGTGTGTAACCCTGGTTACGTATGTCTCTGGATGTGTGTAACCCTGGTTACGTATGTCTCTGGATGTGTGTAACCCTGGTTATATATGTTTCTGGATGTGTGTAACCCTGGTTATGTACTTCTCTGGATGTGTGTAACCCTGGTTACGTATGTCACTGGATGTGTGTAACCCTGGTTACGTACTTCTCTGGATGTGTGTAACCCTGGTTACGTATGTCTCTGGATGTGTGTAACCCTGGTTACGTATGTCTCTGGATGTGTGTAACCCTGGTTACGTATGTCTCTGGATGTGTGTAACCCTGGTTACGTAAGGCTCTGGATGTGTGTAACCCTGGTTACGTACTTCTCTGGATGTGTGTAACCCTGGTTATATATGGCTCTGCTGCTCCTAACGTTGGTTATTGTGAAACTTTCAGCCACTGAGCTGAGCTTGTTCTTTATTTTTAATGTGTTTTTCAGTGTTTCTCCTCAGAGAAACACGAAGATGTTTGAGGTCTTCAGAATCAGCGTCATCTGTCCGTCTTCTTCTGTGGTGTTTGGTCCTGACTGCTGCACACTAACTGGATGGGTGGGACCAGCTCAATTTGAACTCTGATCCCTGTTGTGGTCTCTGTTTGGAAGCTGCTCTCGGTTCGGTTTCAGACTGTGTTGGAGGCGAACTGTTAATAATGTACATAAAGCAGGAGGAAGCAGGAAGAAGAATATTTATTCCCTCAGTTGTTGTTGATGTTGTCATCGTCATTCTCGTGAAGCACTCGGAGAGAGACAATCATGTCAAATGATTTTAATGTTCCACAGTGAGACCGGGCATCGCGGTAAGCCTGCAGACACATGGCTCTGGTCTGACTGGTTCTGTGTGGTTGTGGGTTTGACTGAACCCTGTTGATGTTTGGCTCTGGTGCTGATGAGAACATTACTGAAATTAAAGCTTTTATTTATGTTGTATGATTCCAAAAATGCTTCAAATAAAAATCTGTATCACCCAGCGTCTCCCTGATGGTAGTTTTAATAAGTTGTGATCACATTTGTTTTGTTGGGTTCAGCTGGACCTGAACACTTTCTGCAGTGACATCATCAGAACCAGTTTGGTGAAGTCAAACAGAACCTGAAGCAGCTGTTCTGGAGCCAAATAAAGACAGAAAGTTTATAGAATCTACAGCAACAGCTTCTGGAGCTTCTCCAAGCAGCAGGTTACCTGCTGACAGGTGAGGGTGTCAGGATTGGGTATAAAAGCAGCTTCCACCAAAGGTTCAGCCTCTCCAACAAGGATGGGTCGTGGCTCACCGCTTTGGGCCAAACTCCATCAGAGAATCATCAATAAGTTCAGGAAATATTCCTCAGAGTCAGACTGGAAAGAACTTTGGTCTTTCAGCATCTACAGAGCAGGATATTGGGAACAGATTCAGGGAGTCTGGGGAAAGTTAAACAGAATGTGATGTATGGTGTTTTATTTCAAGAGGATTATTATTGATGTGATGAGTAGATTTTAAGGTAAATGTTGCAGAACCAGGCAGCATTTAAGTAGAAAGTGAAATATACAGCAGAAAGAAATGTTCAGACAGAACATTAAAAGCTGAAAAACTTCCTTGGAATAAATAAAAAGATGACTGAGATAAAACTACTGAAAACTTTTGTAAAACGTGGAAAAGATGGAAGCTCCGCAGAAACTGTCCTTTCGAGACCTGGCTGCATACTAATGGTAAGTTAATTAGTTACAAAAGTAAAAAAAATCTGTTAAAAAAGGGCCTGGTGGTGTCTGATCCAGGGTCACGTGGTTCAGCTCCATTTCATCTCATTACAGTATCAGTCCATGAGAGAGCAGGAGAAGCAGCTCAGACACATCCAGCTTGGCTCTCTGTGGTCAACACTATTTCATATTCCAGACTGAAAACACTGCAGGTATCTGATCATCCTCCGTTTGACATAATGTTCGTACAACTAAAGAGTTTCTAAATCACAAAAAGGGAATCGATGTTCAGCCCAGTATGGTTTATAAGTAAGCTACTTGTTTTTCCCAACATCATGTATGTATATATATATATATGGAGGTGTAACACAGACATTTACTAGCTTATATCTACAAAACATATTGAATCTTATTAATTATATTTAATAAATGTGTTTTAAATCATATTTGTTCAGTCTTCCTGTGTTGTTAATGTGCAGAAGCTTCAGGTTTTACTGATCCGATTCATTCTGATTCTGTTATTATTGAATCAGTTTGTGTTTTTCTGCAAGACTTCAGTTTAATGATGAATGAAAACAATCCAAAGAAAGCTTTTGTCTTTTCTTTTATGGCGTTTTTTGAGTTTTATGAGGACGTGTTTTTCTGGTGCTTCCGGTTCTCTGCTGCAGTTCCAGCTGTGGCCGCAGGTGGCGGCAGAGAGTCGCCTGCAGCAGAACCGAAGAAGAAGAAGAAGAGGGAAGCAGAAGAAGAGTGTTTCCGGCGCGGCCTGGTGCACGGAAATGTGTGTGCTTGATGTGTGGATCTTGCAGAACCTAAAGTTCGGTTGCAGAGTCTTTGTTTTAAATTAGACGTCACAGCGGAGCGCGCGCTCTCAGGTTCTCTTTGAGTGAGTCGCGCGGTGACTTAAAAGAGGACGTCCCGGTGGTGTGTTGTTCACGCGCTCTCACACGCAGCTTGACAACAGTCTGAAAACTTTGACACCGTGGTTTCGTCAGCTTGTGATCACGTGACTTTCCGCAGGTGAAGCAGAGATGGAGGCTCCAGCAGGAGGACAGGTGTGCGCGCTCCTGCTGAGAGAGGAGGCGCGCAGCAGGGAGGTGGGCTGCCAGTGGGAGAGTCCTGAGGAGGAGGAGGAGGCGAGGAAGGAGGAGGCGAGGAAGGAGGTGGGCTGCCAGAGCGACGGGGCGGAGACGAAGGACGCCGGCGTCCAGGTGGACCTGCTGACTCAGCAGCTCAGCTGGAGACATTCAGGTGAGGTCACGTGCTGCGGCGTTTCAACGGGAAGCAAATCATGTCCCAGACTGCTCTTATCCGGCTTCTGTGCACAAAGTCACGTTTTATTAGGTTTTTACATAAAAAAGGTTCCACCAGCACAGGTGTGAGTCTGCTGGCCTCGGTGAGTCCGGCTGAGTCCGGCAGAGCGGTTCATGTGGCCGCTGGCTCTGTTTTAAGGGTTAAAACTCAGCCGTCACTAACTCCACGGTCCAGGGAAAGTCTGGCTCGTTTAAGTCATTAAAGTCCGTCTCGTTTAAGTCATTAAAGTCCGGCTGGTTTAAGTCATTAAAGTCCGGCTGGTTTAAGTCATTAAAGTCCGGCTGGTTTAAGTCATTGAAGTCCGGCTGGTTTAAGTCATTAAAGTCCGGCTGGTTTAAGTCATTGAAGTCCGGCTGGTTTAAGTCATTAAAGTCCGGCTGGTTTGAGTCATTGAAGTCCGGCTCGTTTGAGTCATTAAAGTCCGGCTCGTTTGAGTCATTGAAGTCCAACTGGTTTAAGTCATTAAAGTCCGGCTGGTTTAAGTCATTAAAGTCCGTCTGGTTTGAGTCATTAAAGTCCGGCTGGTTTGAGTCATTGAAGTCCGGCTGGTTTGAGTCATTAAAGTCCGGCTGGTTTGAGTCATTAAAGTCCGGCTGGTTTAAGCCATTAAAGTTTGGCTGGTTTAAGTCATTAAAGTCCGGCTGGTTTAAGTCATTAAAGTCCGGCTCGTTTAAGTCATTAAAGTCCGGCTGGTTTGAGTCATTAAAGTCCGACTGGTTTGAGTCATTAAAGTCCGACTCGTTTAAGTCATTAAAGTCCGGCTCGTTTAAGTCATTAAAGTCCGGCTGGTTTGAGTCATTAAAGTCCGACTCGTTTAAGTCATTAAAGTCCGGCTGGTTTGAGTCATTAAAGTCCGACTGGTTTGAGTCATTAAAGTCCGGCTCGTTTAAGTCATTGAAGTCCGGCTCGTTTAAGTCATTAAAGTCCGGCTCGTTTAAGTCATTGAAGTCCGGCTCGTTTGAGTCATTAAAGTCCGGCTCCTTTGAGTCATTGAAGTCCGGCTGGTTTAAGTCATTAAAGTCCGGCTCGTTTAAGTCATTAAAGTCCGTCTGGTTTGAGTCATTGAAGTCCGGCTCGTTTGAGTCATTAAAGTCCGGCTGGTTTAAGTCATTAAAGTCCGACTCGTTTAAGTCATTAAAGTCCGGCTGGTTTGAGTCATTAAAGTCCGACTGGTTTGAGTCATTAAAGTCCGACTCGTTTGAGTCATTGAAGTCCGGCTGGTTTAAGTCATTAAAGTCCGACTGGTTTGAGTCATTAAAGTCCGACTCGTTTGAGTCATTGAAGTCCGGCTGGTTTAAGTCATTAAAGTCCGACTCGTTTAAGTCATTAAAGTCCGGCTCGTTTGAGTCATTAAAGTCCGGCTGGTTTGAGTCATTAAAGTCCGGCTCGTTTGAGTCATTAAAGTCCGGCTGGTTTGAGTCATTAAAGTCCGGCTGGTTTGAGTCATTAAAGTCCGGCTGGTTTAAGTCATTAAAGTCCGACTCGTTTAAGTCATTAAAGTCCGGCTGGTTTAAGTCATTAAAGTCCGACTGGTTTGAGTCATTAAAGTCCGACTCGTTTGAGTCATTGAAGTCCGGCTGGTTTAAGTCATTAAAGTCCGACTGGTTTGAGTCATTAAAGTCCGACTCGTTTGAGTCATTGAAGTCCGGCTGGTTTAAGTCATTAAAGTCCGACTCGTTTAAGTCATTTAAGTCCGGCTGGTTTGAGTCATTAAAGTCCGGCTGGTTTGAGTCATTGAAGTCCGGCTCGTTTGAGTCATTGAAGTCCGGCTCGTTTGAGTCATTAAAGTCCGGCTGGTTTGAGTCATTAAAGTCCGGCTGGTTTGAGTCATTAAAGTCCGACTGGTTTGAGTCATTAAAGTCCGACTCGTTTGAGTCATTGAAGTCCGGCTGGTTTAAGTCATTAAAGTCCGACTCGTTTAAGTCATTTAAGTCCGGCTGGTTTGAGTCATTAAAGTCCGGCTGGTTTGAGTCATTGAAGTCCGGCTCGTTTGAGTCATTAAAGTCAGGCTGGTTTAAGTCATTAAAGTCCGGCTGGTTTGAGTCATTGAAGTCCGGCTGGTTTGAGTCATTAAAGTCCGGCTGGTTTGAGTCATTGAAGTCCGGCTCGTTTAAGTCATTAAAGTCCGGCTGGTTTGAGTCATTAAAGTCCGGCTGGTTTGAGTCATTGAAGTCCGGCTCGTTTAAGTCATTAAAGTCCGGCTGGTTTGAGTCATTAAAGTCCGGCTGGTTTGAGTCATTAAAGTCCGGCTGGTTTGAGTCATTAAAGTCCGGCTGGTTTAAGTCATTAAAGTCCGGCTCGTTTGAGTCATTAAAGTCCGGCTCGTTTGAGTCATTAAAGTCCGGCTCGTTTAAGTCATTAAAGTCCGGCTGGTTTAAGTCATTAAAGTCCGTCTCGTTTAAGTCATTGAAGTCCGGCTCGTTTAATCGTTTAAGTCATTAAAGTCCGGCTGGTTTAAGTCATTAAAGTCCGTCTGGTTTAAGTCATTAAAGTCCGTCTCGTTTAAGTAATTGAAGTCCGGCTCGTTTAATCGTTTAAGTCATTAAAGTCCGGCTGGTTTAAGTCATTAAAGTCCGGCTGGTTTAAGTCATTAAAGTCCGTCTCGTTTGAGTCATTAAAGTCCGGCTGGTTTAAGTCATTAAAGTCCGGCTCGTTTGAGTCATTAAAGTCCGGCTGGTTTAAGTCATTAAAGTCCGTCTCGTTTAAGTCATTGAAGTCCGGCTCGTTTGAGTCATCATGTCTCCAAAATCAATAAATGAGTCGGTCAGGGAAACAGGAAGTGCTCTCCGACCCGGGTCCAAAGCACAGAACCGAGTCCAGAGCCAGGTTCTGGTCTGACGTGTTAACTCTGTCCACAGGCTCGTCTGCCATGCTGCTGCAGTGTCTCACGGTCCGACCCGACGGGCCGGACGGCGGCACTCTGCTGCAGCACTGCACCACCAACCGGACCAGAACCAGAACCGTCCGACCGCCTGTCAAACCGTCCACCGAACCCACCCGGTCCAGAACCAGGGGCCGGAAGAGGCTGCCGCCTCAGAGCTTCAATATCGCCAGAAGAAGTCAACGCAGCCGCCGCCGCAAACCGCCGGACCCCCGGGAGGAAGAGGAGGCGCCGGAGGAGGAGGAGGAGGTGACCGTGGAGGACGACACCGGGGACCCCAACTGGACCCCATCTGAAGGAGGTGAGTCTGAACAGAACCGGTCCAGGTTCTTCCTCGGCATGATCTTAAACCGTTTGTTTGCCGTTAAGTTAGAAATGACCTGATCTACGGTTCTGTTCACGGTTCTGTTTACGGTTCTGTTCACGGTTCTGTTTACGGTTCTGTTCACGGTTCTGTTCACGGTTCTGTTCACGGTTCTGTTTATGGTTCATTTCACGGTTCTGTTCACGGTTCTGTTTATGGTTCTGTTCGCGGTTCTTTTCACGGTTCTGTTTACGGTTCTGTTCACGGTTCTGTTTACGGTTCTGTTCACGGTTCTGTTCACGGTTCTGTTTATGGTTCTGTTCACGGTTCTGTTTACGGTTCTTTTCACGGTTCTGTTCATGGTTCTGTTTACGGTTCTGTTTATGGTTCTGTTTACGGTTCTGTTCACGGTTCTGTTTATGGTTGTGTTCACGGTTCTGTTTACGGTTCTTTTCACGGTTCTGTTCATGGTTTTGTTTACGTTTCTGTTCACGGTTCTATTCACGGTTCTGTTCACGGTTCTGTTCACGGTTCTTTTCACGGTTCTGTTTACGTTTCTGTTCACGGTTCTGTTTACGGTTCTGTTCACGGTTCTGTTTATGGTTCTGTTCGCGGTTCTGTTTACGGTTCTGTTCACGGTTCTGTTTATGGTTCTGTTTACGGTTTTGTTCACGGTTCTGTTTACGGTTCTGTTCCCGGTTCTGTTCACGGTTCTGTTCACGGTTCTGTTCCCGGTTCTGTTCACGGTCCTGTTGGCGGTTCTGTTTACGGTTCTGTTCACGGTTCTGTTTACGGTTCTGTTCACGGTTCTGTTTACGGTTCTGTTCACGGTTCTGTTTATGGTTCTGTTCACGGTTCTGTTTACGGTTCTTTTCACGGTTCTGTTCATGGTTCTGTTTACGGTTCTGTTTATGGTTCTGTTTACGATTCTGTTCACGGTTCTGTTTATGGTTGTGTTCACGGTTCTGTTTACGGTTCTTTTCACGGTTCTGTTCATGGTTTTGTTTACGTTTCTGTTTACGGTTTTATTCACGGTTCTGTTCCCGGTTCTGTTCCCGGTTCTGTTCCCGGTTCTGTTCTGTTCACGGTTCTATTCACGGTTCTGTTCACGGTTCTGTTCACGGTTCTTTTCACGGTTCTGTTTACGGTTTTGTTTACGTTTCTGTTCACGGTTCTGTTTACGGTTCTGTTTACGGTTCTGTTCCCGGTTCTCTTCACGGTTCTGTTCACGGTTCTGTTTACGTTTCTGTTCACGGTTCTGTTTACGGTTCTGTTCACGGTTCTGTTTATGGTTCTTTTCACGGTTCTGTTCACGGTTCTGTTCACGGTTCTGTTTATGGTTCTTTTCACGGTTCTGTTCACGGTTCTGTTTATGGTTCTGTTCACGGTTCTTTTCACGGTTCTGTTCACGGTTCTGTTTATGGTTCTGTTTATGGTTCTGTTTACGGTTTTGTTTACGGTTCTATTCACGGTTCTGTTCCCGGTTCTGTTCCCGGTTCTGTTCACGGTTCTGTTTATGGTTCTGTTCACGGTTCTTTTCACGGTTCTGTTCACGGTTCTGTTTATGGTTCTGTTTATGGTTCTGTTTATGGTTCTGTTTACGGTTCTGTTCCCGGTTCTGTTCCCGGTTCTGTTCACGGTTTTGTTTATGGTTCTGTTCACGGTTCTGTTCACGGTTCTGTTTATGGTTCTGTTCACGGTTCTGTTCACGGTTCTGTTTATGGTTCTGTTCGCGGTTCTGTTTACGGTTCTTTTCACGGTTCTGTTCACGGTTCTTTTCACGGTTTTGTTCACGGTTCTGTTTATGGTTCTGTTTATGGTTCTGTTCACGGTTCTTTTCACGGTTCTGTTCACGGTTCTGTTTATGGTTCTGTTTACGGTTCTGTTTACGGTTCTATTCACGGTTCTGTTCCCGGTTCTGTTTATGGTTCTTTTCACGGTTCTGTTCACGGTTCTTTTCACGGTTCTGTTCACGGTTCTGTTTATGGTTCTGTTCACGGTTTTGTTTATGGTTCTGTTCACGGTTCTGTTCACGGTTTTGTTCACGGTTCTGTTTATGGTTCTATTCCCGGTTCTGTTCACGGTTCTGTTCACGGTTCTGTTTATGGTTCTGTTTACGGTTCTGTTTACGGTTCTATTCACGGTTCTGTTCCCGGTTCTGTTTATGGTTCTTTTCACGGTTCTTTTCACGGTTCTGTTCACGGTTCTGTTTATGGTTCTGTTCACGGTTTTGTTTATGGTTCTGTTCACGGTTCTGTTCACGGTTCTTTTCACGGTTCTGTTTATGGTTCTATTCACGGTTCTGTTGGCGGTTCTGTTCACGGTCCTGTCTCTCCTTCCAGGTGTGGCCCCTCCCCCTGCTCCCGAGGACTCCCAGCATGCACTGCTGCGTGTGGTGAAGCTGGAGCCGGACAGCACCGTGTGCGACGTCTGCGGCAAAGTGATGAAGAACAAGTCGAGCCTGGCGCGGCACTCCTTCATCCACACGGGCAAGAAGCCGTTCGCCTGCCACCTGTGCGAGCTGCGCTTCAACCGCCGCGACAACCTGCAGCACCACCTCAACCGGCTGCACCCCAACGGCGTGGCCAAGCTGGAGAAGCAGCGCGTGGCGCCGGCCTGGCTGTGCGCCGTCTGCGGGAAAACGTTCAGCTGCCGCTCGCGGCTGAAGACCCACGAGGTCATCCACTCGGGCGTGAAGCCGCACCGCTGCGACCTTTGCCCCAAAGCCTACATGAGGACCAACGACCTGGAGCACCACAAGAAGGTGGTGCACGTGGACGGCGCCGCGGAGCCGCCGCGGCCCACCTCGCTGCTCTGTGACCTCTGCGGCAAAGAGTTCAAATGCAGGTCGCAGCTCGCCATCCACTTCCAGACGCACACGGGCGAGCGGCCGCACCTCTGCGACATCTGCGGCCGCAAGTTCGCCCGCCAGTACCAGCTCAAACGCCACAAGATCCTGGTCCACGCCAACCACATCAGCAGCGAGGAGAACCAGCCGCCGGACACGCCGTTCACCTGCAGCGTCTGCGGGAAACGCCTCAAATCTGAGGCGCTCCTCGCCGCTCACGCCCGCATCCACACGGGCGACAAGCCCCACCGCTGTGGCGTGTGCCTGCGCAGCTTCCAGCGCGCCGCCTGCCTGAGGCAGCACCACGCCCGCGTTCACCTGAAGGCGAGAGCCAGCGAGGAGCTGCACGCCGCCAGCCGCAGGCGGAACGCCGCCACGGTCAACGCCTTCCCCTGCGCCGTGTGCAGCCGGGTGTTCAGGTTCCGGTCCCTGCTGGCGAGCCACGCCCTGATCCACAGCGAGGTGCGCCCGTTCCCCTGCGACTTCTGCAGCCGCCGCTTCCGCCGCCTCAGCCACCTGAAGCGGCACCGCGAGGTGGTGCACGCCAATGGCGCCCGCCCCCCCGAGAGTTTCGTGTGTCACGTCTGTGGCAAAGACAAGAAGTGCCGCTCGCAGCTCGCCCGCCACGTCATCATCCACACCGGCGAGCGGCCGTACGCCTGCGACCTCTGCCCCGCCCGCTTCAACCGCCACGGAAACCTGCAGCAGCACAAGAAGCGCATGCACGGCGTGGGCCAGCTGGCCGCCGACGAGGACCCGCCCCTCCTGTTCGACGACGACCTGCCGGACGTGCTGGCGTACAAGCAGGAGGAGACGGTGGTCGCCGTGGACGTGGCGGGCGAGTCGCTGGAGGCGGCGCCGAGCGAGGACATGGACGTGATGGAGCAGCTGGACGCCACCTGACGGGAACGCCCCCGGAGCGAGAGCAGGGCGCCCAGAGCCGGGCGCCGGTGGAACTGATGAGCAGAGCGTCGTCCTGGTTGTCAAGGAAACGGTGTTTTGTTGTGAGCAGCTGATTGGTGGACATGGACTGCTGTGATTGGCTGCTCAGTGACGGCGCCGACCCATCTGAGCTGCATGTGTGTTCAGAACCGAGTGAGACCGCTTCCTGTTGTGATCATGAACGGCTTCACGTGTTTTCTGTGTTCTGGTTCTGGTTCTGGTTCTGGATCAAGCGATCGGACCTCAGAACCACCTGAGCCCATCAAACAGAACCAAGAACTGACCTTTCGGGTCAGTTCAGAGGCCTGACGGCTCGGTCAGAAGACCTGGTACCGCTGTGGTTCTGTAGAATCTGTATGGAAACCAGCAGGGTCAAAATTCTGACGGTTCTGTGGAAACTCGGGTGAGTTTGGTATTTTGACCCTGTTAGTGCTCCATATAAACAGCTGCTGTTTATCGTTTCCTCCACCAGGTGGAACCGTGCACCTCAGGCTGAGATTAAACTGGATCAGCACCAACAGAACCACGTGCAGAACCTGTTCCAGGAGTTTTTGAAAGACAAAGTTGCTGCTTCAGTGTTTTTAGATCTTCTTTAGAGTATAATTAACAGTATTTCATGAGTTTCAAAGGCTTTTATTGATAATTACATCGAGTTTATTTAACCTCTGACCCAAATCCGGACTGATGGCAGCCAATGATGCATAACCGGTGTTTGCCAGAACTTTCTGCAGAACCCCCTTCTGTTCTTGGACAGCAGAAGCTTCTTTGTGGTTCTTCTTGACATCAGGATCCTCCTAAAGTGTTCTCCTCACCTCCTGAGCCAGCTCTGCCCTGGTGGCCCGACCCGCAGCCGGGTCACCTTCAGGAGGCGGACCTGGAGCTCGCAGCCGGGTCACCTTCAGGAGGCGGACCTGGAGCTCGCAGCCGGGTCACCTTCAGGAGGCGGACCTGGAGCTCGCAGCCGGGTCACCTTCAGGAGGCGGACCTGGAGCTCGCAGCCGGGTCACCTTCAGGCGGCGGCCCTGGAGCTCGCAGCCGGGTCACCTTCAGGAGGCGGCCCTGGAGCTCGCAGCCGGGTCACCTTCAGGAGGCGGACCTGGAGCTCGCAGCCGGGTCACCTTCAGGAGGCGGCCCTGGAGCTCGCAGCCGGGTCACCTTCAGGAGGCGGCCCTGGAGCTCGCAGCCGGGTCACCTTCAGGCGGCGGCCCTGGAGCTCGCAGCCGGGTCACCTTCAGGAGGCGGACCTGGAGCTCGCGGCCGGGTCACCTTCAGGAGGCGGACCTGGAGCTCGCAGCCGGGTCACCTTCAGGAGGCGGACCTGGAGCTCGCAGCCGGGTCACCTTCAGGAGGCGGACCTGGAGCTCGCAGCCGGGTCACCTTCAGGAGGCGGACCTGGAGCTCGCAGCCGGGTCACCTTCAGGCGGCGGCCCTGGAGCTCGCAGCCGGGTCACCTTCAGGAGGCGGCCCTGGAGCTCGCAGCCGGGTCACCTTCAGGAGGCGGCCCTGGAGCTGGATGATGGCAGGTAGATCCCACCTCGGAGTCCCAAAGTTCTGTTACAAACCTAAAAGTTCTGAGGAATCGCATGAACTGAAGGGCTGCTGTAAACGGGTTTGGATTCATATCTTAGACCATGTTCCAGTGTCTGGCTGTTGAAATGTTCCGGGTATGAGCGTCACATGGTTCTAAATGTTATTAAAACCTGAAATGTTCACATGTCTCTGTTGCCTCCTTTCAGCAGATAATCAGGAAATAAGCAGACAGCTTAGATGGAACTGCAGCAGTCGTTCTGAATCAGTATCAGGAGTCGGTTCTGAATCAGTATCAGGAGTCGGGTTCAGTGATCCGATTGGACAGGACGGCACAGGAAGAGCTGTGGGCCAATCACAGCCGAGATTCAGCTGCAGATGGAGGCTGAAGCCTGGAGTCACTCAGAAAATTTAGATCAAATCATAGCTGAAAATGATGGTTGGTGTCAGAACCGGTGACCTGTTGAAGGTAGTCATGGTTACAGGTGCGTCTCCCACCCTGAAGCTGACCCTGTACTTCCCTCTGTGCAGAGCCTGACTGCTGGGTTCCTTCTGCGCAGCTTATTGTTAGCTCTGGTGTCAGCTTATTGTTAGCTGTGATGTTAGCTTATTGTTAGTTTGGTGTTAGCTTATTGTTAGCTGTGATGTTAGCTTATTGTTAGCTGTGATGTTAGCTTATTGTTAGTTTGGTGTTAGCTGTGGTGTCAGCTTATTGTTAGCTTACTGTTAGCTTACTGTTAGCTGTGGTATCAGCTTATTGTTAGCTTACTGTTAGCTGTGATGTTAGCTTATTGTTAGTTTGGTGTTAGCTTATTGTTAGCTGTGGTGTCAGCTTATTGTTAGCTGTGGTGTCAGCTTATTGTTAGCTGTGGTGTTAGCTTATTGTTAGCTGTGATGTTAGCTTATTGTTAGTTTGGTGTTAGCTTATTGTCAGCTGTGATGTTAGCTTATTGTTAGTTTACTGTTAGCTTATTGTTAGCTGTGATGTTAGCTTATTGTTAGCTTGTTATTAGCTTATTGTTAGCTGTGATGTTAGCTTATTGTTAGCTTGTTATTAGCTTATTGTTAGCTGTGGTGTTAGCTTATTGTTAGCTGTGGTGTTAGCTTATTGTTAGCTGTGATGTTAGCTTGTTATTAGCTTATTGTTAGCTGTGACATTAGCTGTGATGTCATATCCTCATGGATAAAAGCGTCTGCTAAACTTTAGTTTTGGGTTCATTTTGTTCAGTTTATTATGGATTATCGTGTGTAATTCTCAGAACTTTTGAGCACAAACTTCCACAGGTTTGATGAAAAGAAGAAAGTTTTACTCACACAGAATGTTAAACAGAGGGGGTGTGGCCTAAGATTCAGGTCTATGAAACATCCAATAATTAATAATTAAACATCTGATCAGCTGATGTTTTCAGGTTGAAGAAGTGGCTCATTAACTCCTCCTCCACCAGCTCACTGTCATATCAAACGCACCCTTGCAAAGGCTCCACCCCCTGGAGGCGTCTCATTTCCTCCAGGTAACCCTCGCCCTCCTTCATTGACGCCATCAGCTGCAGACACCGTCTGATCAGCAGGAGGTGAGGAAGGAGGAAGTGAGGTCATTTCCAAACAGGAAGTGTAGTTTTATTGGAAATAATAATAGTCTCTGATGATTGGCTGAGCAGTGCAGTGACATCATCTGTGCTGGTGATGTCACACCTCCATGGCGTCAGGTTTGGGCGTGTTGGAGATCCACAGGTTTGGGCGGTCGGCGGCTGTCTTTGTGCGAGACTGACTGTGGGGACAGAAGTAATGACATCATCAGTTAGCTGGTTTTAAATGGGTTCCTATGGCAACAAACTTAGCCATCCGTCCATTTTCTGCAGCCTGCTTAACCCAACACGGCCCCCTGCAGCACAGCCCCCTGCTGCCCCCTGCATGTTTAACCGGGTCAGCTCCTGATGCTCCCGTGAGTTCAGCTGCTTTTCAGTCACCTGAAGCTGTCCCATCAAACCCTTTTACAACATTTTCTAACTCATCGTGTTCCTCGTTTCCTGTTTAATCTCAACGTTTTAGTTGATTTGTTTTCAGTTCAGAGCAGAATCCATCAGAACTTTGTCTCAGATGCAGATAGACTCTAAATCTCGGCCTCCTGATGCTCATCCCCAACAAACAACTTTCATCATTTATGTGAATTATAAAAAAGGTAAATTTTTCTGATGTCTTACCTGCTGCATGAACAATAAATAAACAGAACTCTGTTTTGGCTCAGATTTAGTTTCACAAACAATCTGAGAGCGAGCAGAGAAATGAGGGAGAGACTGTTGGGAAGTATTGATTGTTTAATGCTGCTGATTTTCTGCTGATTCAGTATCAAACCTGCTGCACAAACACAGTCTGACAGATTAAAAAGAGAAATCCCCATGACTCCGCCCCTTATTGGCCCTGGTCCCATCCAGTCACCCCTGGCTCCGCCCATGGTTGGCCGTGGTCCCGCCCATAGCCGCCCATGATTGACCCTGGTCCCGCCCCCAGCTCCGCCCATGGTGTGCCCTGGCCCCGCCCATATCCACCAATGGTCCCGCCCCCAGTCGCCCCTGACTCCGCCCATGGTTGGCCCTGGTCCCCCATGGCCCCGCCCCCAGTCGCCCCTGACTCCGCCCATGGTTGGCCCTGGCCCCGCCCCCTGGCTCCTCTGTGTGAGTGTGAGCTGAGTTTGTCCTGTCAGCCGTTACAGGCTTTTGTTCCTCCAGTTCTCTGTGATCTTTGTGGGTCTCTGAAGGGAATCTGGCTGCAGTCGGACTTTACTGAGCTCAGATTCAGCAGATTCTCACTGCTTCAAACACCTGAACCGATGCCAGACACCTGCGGCGGCTCGTCCACTTCAACGAGCGATAAACAGAAACAGCCTCTTCCACTAAAGTTGTGGTTCAGAGCCAGTTGGGTCAGACCTCCATGTTTAATAAACAGAACCCAGAGAGAACAACAGAACCTGAGCTTAGTGGATTCATGAAAACATGAAGGCACCGATCAAGGTGTAGACTGGGGTCAGAGTTTTGGGTGCTGGGGTCAGAGTTTTGGGTGCTGGGGTCAGAGGTCAGAGTTTTGGGTGCTGGGGTCAGAGTTTTGGGTGCTGGGGTCAGAGTTTGACTCATCGATATATTTTTTAACCTTTTTGTCATAAAATATTGATCAGGCGGGCTTATAGATGCAGTGGATCAGTGGTGCTGGTTGTACCTGCTGTGGATCGTAAAATTCTTTAGATCGACCGGATCACAAGATTTCCAACAGATGTCACCTGTTCAACACCTTTCCCACTCAGCAGGTGTGAAGCTGAACTTTGACCTCTCTCACCTTCTGCTGAGCATCTGGAAGCAGCACGTCCCAGAAGCCACCAGGATGAGCAGCAGCAGCGGGATCGTAGGGATGACGACGTAGAGCAGCAACATGCCTGTGGAGACACGCCGCAGCGTGAGACCTGTGACATCACAGCAGGTCACAGGTCGCAGGTGTTCTTACCTGAAGCTCCAGCAACGATGACATGTGGTGGAACCTCCTCACTGCCTGCAGACTGCGTGACCGCGCTTCCACCTGCAGTCACAGCTGAGGGCACACAGAGCACAGGGTCACCTGATAGTTCATGGAGCTGCTGCAGCTGTAACTTTGCAGTTTTTCCTCAGTCGCTTTGCTAAAACAGTTCGTATAAATAGCAAAACCCCACAGATTACCCAGTGTGCACCTGAGCATGTTTACACTGTTTGAGGACAGAACGTGTCGTTGTGGTACAGAAAGGAAAAGATAAAAGTAGAGATGTGAACACAGGACGATCTCCTGAGGGACAGCTGTACATTCAGTGCTGAGGAGTCGCACTGCAGGCTTCCTCCAGCTCCTGATGTTCCTGTGGAGCGTGGAAAGAGTCTTTTCCAGCCTCCGCAGGCGTCTGCTGTGATGTCACCACCCGCCGCACCCATGGCGGCCCGAAGGGACGGGGGGAGCAGGGTGAGGCGAACTGATGGAGCGAAGGAACCTGACATTGTCCCAAACTGTCCGGTACATGGTGACAAAAAGTGTTTGCTCCTGATTTCTTATTTTCTTTGTCACACTTAAATGTTTCAGATCATCAAAGAAATGGAAAATGAGTCAAAGACGACACGAGTTTTCATTATAAAGGGAGAAAAAAATCCAAACCCACATGGTCCCGTGTGAAAAAGTGATTGCCCCCCCCTGTTAAAACACAGTTTAACTGGTTTATCACACCTGATTTAAATGTCCCACACCAGGCCTGATTACCTGTTCTCAAGAAGTTAGGCCTGAACGATATGGAAAAATAATCTAATTGTGATTTAAAATTTCTTTTAAATAGAGCAGTTGCGATTTCTAAGTGAATATTTTTTAACTTCCTTGTCTTAAGTATTTTCCAACACATGTTTCTGTTATAGCAGACAAACTTTTTTTTTATACAGCTCCGGTGCAGCAACAAGGCTAAACATGTCTGGGATGGACACCGCTAATCCAGGGTATTAATTAGGCTGTAAACCCAGGCTTGGTCACCATGGCGATAGGGATCATGCCCCTTGCCGTTTTGACGAAGTTTCTTATGGAGTCACGCTTTCCAACATTTCAGTTAACCAGCCCGGTCGGGTGCCGTGTTGATGATGTCACACGCTGCTAATCGCCTTTGAGCCGTTATCATAATGTTGAAAGTTTGTGGCGTTGCGTCACGAGGAAACAGGAGGAAGAAGTGTTTCACAACCTGGCGCTGTGCAGCATCCTCTGTTTTAAAAGCTAAATAATTCCACACAGCTGAAGAGCTGCTGCTCTCAGACACTAAAGTCTCTGGAGTGTCGGCGGCTGTCTGGACCTGAGGCCTTAAAGCGCAACGTATGCCATTAGAATTTCTCTTTTTTTCACATCGCAATTTTATCGCAAATGCAATTAATCGTTCAGCCCTACAAGAAATCCCTTTAAAGGACCTGGCTGACAAAGTGGAGGAGATCAAAAGATCCTCAGGAGCCAGACATCATGCTGAGATCTACAGACATTCAGGAACAAATGAGAAACAAAGTAACTGAGATCTGTCAGTCTGGAAAAAGCTTTGGACTCCAGCGAAACACAGTGAGACTCATTATCCACAGGTGGAGAAAACATGGAACAGTGGTGAACCTTCCCAGGAGCGGCCGGCCGACTCGAATTACCCCAAAAGTGAAGCGGCGACTCGTCCAAGAGGTCAAAAAGACCCAGAACAATCCAAAGAACTGCAGCGACCAAAACCCCGCTGAGCAAAAGGAACAAAAAGGCTCGTCTGAATTCTGCCAGAAAACATCTTGATGATCCCCAAGAGGAAAAATACTTTAAACCTGAAGGTGAGACTTTAAACCTGCAGGTGAGACTTTAAACCTGCAGGTGAGACATTAAACCTGCAGGTGAGACTTTAAACCTGAAGGTGAGACTTTAAACCTGCAGGTGAGACATTAAACCTGCAGGTGAGACATTAAACCTGCAGGTGAGACTTTAAACCTGAAGGTGAGACTTTAAACCTGCAGGTGAGACTTTAAACCTGAAGGTGAGACTTTAAACCTGAAGGTGAGACATTAAACCTGAAGGTGAGACTTTAAACCTGAAGGTGAGACATTAAACCTGAAGGTGAGACTTTAAACCTGCAGGTGAGACTTTAAACCTGAAGGTGAGACATTAAACCTGAAGGTGAGACATTAAACCTGCAGGTGAGACATTAAACCTGCAGGTGAGACTTTAAACCTGAAGGTGAGACTTTAAACCTGAAGGTGAGACTTTAAACCTGAAGGTGAGACATTAAACCTGAAGGTGAGACTTTAAACCTGCAGGTGAGACTTTAAACCTGAAGGTGAGACTTTAAACCTGAAGGTGAGACATTAAACCTGCAGGTGAGACTTTAAACCTGAAGGTGAGACTTTAAACCTGAAGGTGAGACATTAAACCTGCAGGTGAGACTTTAAACCTGAAGGTGAGACATTAAACCTGCAGGTGAGACTTTAAACCTGAAGGTGAGACTTTAAACCTGAAGGTGAGACATTAAACCTGAAGGTGAGACATTAAACCTGCAGGTGAGACTTTAAACCTGAAGGTGAGACATTAAACCTGAAGGTGAGACTTTAAACCTGCAGGTGAGACATTAAACCTGAAGGTGAGACATTAAACCTGAAGGTGAGACATTAAACCTGAAGGTGAGACATTAAACCTGAAGGTGAGACATTAAACCTGAAGGTGAGACATTAAACCTGAAGGTGAGACTTTAAACCTGAAGGTGAGACATTAAACCTGAAGGTGAGACTTTAAACCTGAAGGTGAGACTTTAAACCTGAAGGTGAGACATTAAACCTGAAGGTGAGACTTTAAACCTGAAGGTGAGACATTAAACCTGAAGGTGAGACATTAAACCTGAAGGTGAGACTTTAAACCTGAAGGTGAGACTTTAAACCTGAAGGTGAGACATTAAACCTGAAGGTGAGACTTTAAACCTGAAGGTGAGACTTTAAACCTGAAGGTGAGACATTAAACCTGAAGGTGAGACTTTAAACCTGAAGGTGAGACTTTAAACCTGCAGGTGAGACTTTAAACCTGAAGGTGAGACTTTAAACCTGCAGGTGAGACATTAAACCTGAAGGTGAGACATTAAACCTGCAGGTGAGACATTAAACCTGAAGGTGAGACTTTAAACCTGAAGGTGAGACATTAAACCTGAAGGTGAGACTTTAAACCTGAAGGTGAGACTTTAAACCTGAAGGTGAGACTTTAAACCTGAAGGTGAGACTTTAAACCTGAAGGTGAGACTTTAAACCTGCAGGTGAGACATTAAACCTGAAGGTGAGACTTTAAACCTGCAGGTGAGACATTAAACCTGAAGGTGAGACTTTAAACCTGCAGGTGAGACTTTAAACCTGCAGGTGAGACATTAAACCTGAAGGTGAGACATTAAACCTGCAGGTGAGACATTAAACCTGAAGGTGAGACTTTAAACCTGCAGGTGAGACATTAAACCTGAAGGTGAGACATTAAACCTGCAGGTGAGACATTAAACCTGAAGGTGAGACTTTAAACCTGCAGGTGAGACATTAAACCTGAAGGTGAGACTTTAAACCTGAAGGTGAGACTTTAAACCTGCAGGTGAGACATTAAACCTGAAGGTGAGACATTAAACCTGAAGGTGAGACATTAAACCTGAAGGTGAGACATTAAACCTGAAGGTGAGACTTTAAACCTGAAGGTGAGACTTTAAACCTGAAGGTGAGACTTTAAACCTGCAGGTGAGACTTTAAACCTGAAGGTGAGACTTTAAACCTGAAGGTGAGACTTTAAACCTGAAGGTGAGACTTTAAACCTGAAGGTGAGACATTAAACCTGCAGGTGAGACTTTAAACCTGAAGGTGAGACTTTAAACCTGCAGGTGAGACTTTAAACCTGAAGGTGAGACTTTAAACCTGAAGGTGAGACTTTAAACCTGAAGGTGAGACTTTAAACCTGAAGGTGAGACATTAAACCTGAAGGTGAGACATTAAACCTGAAGGTGAGACTTTAAACCTGAAGGTGAGACTTTAAACCTGCAGGTGAGACTTTAAACCTGCAGGTGAGACTTTAAACCTGAAGGTGAGACTTTAAACCTGAAGGTGAGACATTAAACCTGAAGGTGAGACTTTAAACCTGAAGGTGAGACTTTAAACCTGAAGGTGAGACTTTAAACCTGAAGGTGAGACATTAAACCTGCAGGTGAGACTTTAAACCTGCAGGTGAGACTTTAAACCTGAAGGTGAGACTTTAAACCTGAAGGTGAGACTTTAAACCTGAAGGTGAGACTTTAAACCTGAAGGTGAGACTTTAAACCTGAAGGTGAGACTTTAAACCTGAAGGTGAGACATTAAACCTGAAGGTGAGACTTTAAACCTGAAGGTGAGACTTTAAACCTGCAGGTGAGACTTTAAACCTGAAGGTGAGACTTTAAACCTGCAGGTGAGACATTAAACCTGAAGGTGAGACTTTAAACCTGAAGGTGAGACTTTAAACCTGAAGGTGAGACTTTAAACCTGCAGGTGAGACATTAAACCTGAAGGTGAGACATTAAACCTGCAGGTGAGACATTAAACCTGAAGGTGAGACTTTAAACCTGCAGGTGAGACATTAAACCTGAAGGTGAGACTTTAAACCTGCAGGTGAGACTTTAAACCTGAAGGTGAGACTTTAAACCTGAAGGTGAGACTTTAAACCTGAAGGTGAGACTTTAAACCTGAAGGTGAGACATTAAACCTGCAGGTGAGACTTTAAACCTGAAGGTGAGACTTTAAACCTGCAGGTGAGACTTTAAACCTGAAGGTGAGACTTTAAACCTGAAGGTGAGACTTTAAACCTGAAGGTGAGACTTTAAACCTGAAGGTGAGACATTAAACCTGAAGGTGAGACATTAAACCTGAAGGTGAGACTTTAAACCTGAAGGTGAGACTTTAAACCTGCAGGTGAGACTTTAAACCTGCAGGTGAGACTTTAAACCTGAAGGTGAGACTTTAAACCTGCAGGTGAGACTTTAAACCTGCAGGTGAGACTTTAAACCTGAAGGTGAGACTTTAAACCTGAAGGTGAGACATTAAACCTGAAGGTGAGACTTTAAACCTGAAGGTGAGACTTTAAACCTGAAGGTGAGACTTTAAACCTGAAGGTGAGACATTAAACCTGCAGGTGAGACTTTAAACCTGCAGGTGAGACTTTAAACCTGAAGGTGAGACTTTAAACCTGAAGGTGAGACTTTAAACCTGAAGGTGAGACTTTAAACCTGAAGGTGAGACTTTAAACCTGCAGGTGAGACTTTAAACCTGAAGGTGAGACTTTAAACCTGAAGGTGAGACTTTAAACCTGCAGGTGAGACATTAAACCTGAAGGTGAGACATTAAACCTGAAGGTGAGACTTTAAACCTGCAGGTGAGACTTTAAACCTGAAGGTGAGACTTTAAACCTGAAGGTGAGACATTAAACCTGCAGGTGAGACTTTAAACCTGAAGGTGAGACTTTAAACCTGAAGGTGAGACATTAAACCTGCAGGTGAGACTTTAAACCTGAAGGTGAGACATTAAACCTGAAGGTGAGACATTAAACCTGAAGGTGAGACATTAAACCTGCAGGTGAGACTTTAAACCTGAAGGTGAGACATTAAACCTGAAGGTGAGACTTTAAACCTGCAGGTGAGACATTAAACCTGAAGGTGAGACATTAAACCTGAAGGTGAGACATTAAACCTGAAGGTGAGACATTAAACCTGAAGGTGAGACTTTAAACCTGAAGGTGAGACTTTAAACCTGAAGGTGAGACATTAAACCTGAAGGTGAGACATTAAACCTGAAGGTGAGACATTAAACCTGAAGGTGAGACTTTAAACCTGAAGGTGAGACATTAAACCTGAAGGTGAGACTTTAAACCTGAAGGTGAGACTTTAAACCTGAAGGTGAGACATTAAACCTGAAGGTGAGACTTTAAACCTGAAGGTGAGACATTAAACCTGAAGGTGAGACATTAAACCTGAAGGTGAGACTTTAAACCTGAAGGTGAGACTTTAAACCTGAAGGTGAGACATTAAACCTGAAGGTGAGACTTTAAACCTGAAGGTGAGACTTTAAACCTGAAGGTGAGACATTAAACCTGAAGGTGAGACTTTAAACCTGAAGGTGAGACTTTAAACCTGCAGGTGAGACTTTAAACCTGAAGGTGAGACTTTAAACCTGCAGGTGAGACATTAAACCTGAAGGTGAGACATTAAACCTGCAGGTGAGACATTAAACCTGAAGGTGAGACTTTAAACCTGAAGGTGAGACATTAAACCTGAAGGTGAGACTTTAAACCTGAAGGTGAGACTTTAAACCTGAAGGTGAGACTTTAAACCTGAAGGTGAGACTTTAAACCTGAAGGTGAGACTTTAAACCTGCAGGTGAGACATTAAACCTGCAGGTGAGACATTAAACCTGAAGGTGAGACATTAAACCTGCAGGTGAGACATTAAACCTGAAGGTGAGACTTTAAACCTGCAGGTGAGACATTAAACCTGAAGGTGAGACTTTAAACCTGAAGGTGAGACTTTAAACCTGCAGGTGAGACATTAAACCTGAAGGTGAGACATTAAACCTGAAGGTGAGACATTAAACCTGAAGGTGAGACATTAAACCTGAAGGTGAGACTTTAAACCTGAAGGTGAGACTTTAAACCTGAAGGTGAGACTTTAAACCTGCAGGTGAGACTTTAAACCTGAAGGTGAGACTTTAAACCTGAAGGTGAGACTTTAAACCTGAAGGTGAGACTTTAAACCTGCAGGTGAGACTTTAAACCTGAAGGTGAGACTTTAAACCTGAAGGTGAGACTTTAAACCTGAAGGTGAGACTTTAAACCTGAAGGTGAGACATTAAACCTGAAGGTGAGACATTAAACCTGAAGGTGAGACTTTAAACCTGAAGGTGAGACTTTAAACCTGCAGGTGAGACTTTAAACCTGCAGGTGAGACTTTAAACCTGAAGGTGAGACTTTAAACCTGAAGGTGAGACATTAAACCTGAAGGTGAGACTTTAAACCTGAAGGTGAGACTTTAAACCTGAAGGTGAGACTTTAAACCTGAAGGTGAGACATTAAACCTGCAGGTGAGACTTTAAACCTGCAGGTGAGACTTTAAACCTGAAGGTGAGACTTTAAACCTGAAGGTGAGACTTTAAACCTGAAGGTGAGACTTTAAACCTGAAGGTGAGACTTTAAACCTGAAGGTGAGACTTTAAACCTGAAGGTGAGACATTAAACCTGAAGGTGAGACTTTAAACCTGAAGGTGAGACTTTAAACCTGCAGGTGAGACTTTAAACCTGAAGGTGAGACTTTAAACCTGCAGGTGAGACATTAAACCTGAAGGTGAGACTTTAAACCTGAAGGTGAGACTTTAAACCTGAAGGTGAGACTTTAAACCTGCAGGTGAGACATTAAACCTGAAGGTGAGACATTAAACCTGCAGGTGAGACATTAAACCTGAAGGTGAGACTTTAAACCTGCAGGTGAGACATTAAACCTGAAGGTGAGACTTTAAACCTGCAGGTGAGACTTTAAACCTGAAGGTGAGACTTTAAACCTGAAGGTGAGACTTTAAACCTGAAGGTGAGACTTTAAACCTGAAGGTGAGACATTAAACCTGCAGGTGAGACTTTAAACCTGAAGGTGAGACTTTAAACCTGCAGGTGAGACTTTAAACCTGAAGGTGAGACTTTAAACCTGAAGGTGAGACTTTAAACCTGAAGGTGAGACTTTAAACCTGAAGGTGAGACTTTAAACCTGAAGGTGAGACATTAAACCTGAAGGTGAGACTTTAAACCTGAAGGTGAGACTTTAAACCTGAAGGTGAGACTTTAAACCTGAAGGTGAGACATTAAACCTGAAGGTGAGACTTTAAACCTGAAGGTGAGACTTTAAACCTGAAGGTGAGACATTAAACCTGAAGGTGAGACATTAAACCTGAAGGTGAGACTTTAAACCTGAAGGTGAGACTTTAAACCTGCAGGTGAGACTTTAAACCTGCAGGTGAGACTTTAAACCTGAAGGTGAGACTTTAAACCTGCAGGTGAGACTTTAAACCTGCAGGTGAGACTTTAAACCTGAAGGTGAGACTTTAAACCTGAAGGTGAGACATTAAACCTGAAGGTGAGACTTTAAACCTGAAGGTGAGACTTTAAACCTGAAGGTGAGACTTTAAACCTGAAGGTGAGACATTAAACCTGCAGGTGAGACTTTAAACCTGCAGGTGAGACTTTAAACCTGAAGGTGAGACTTTAAACCTGAAGGTGAGACTTTAAACCTGAAGGTGAGACTTTAAACCTGAAGGTGAGACTTTAAACCTGCAGGTGAGACTTTAAACCTGAAGGTGAGACTTTAAACCTGAAGGTGAGACTTTAAACCTGCAGGTGAGACATTAAACCTGAAGGTGAGACTTTAAACCTGAAGGTGAGACTTTAAACCTGCAGGTGAGACTTTAAACCTGCAGGTGAGACTTTAAACCTGAAGGTGAGACTTTAAACCTGAAGGTGAGACTTTAAACCTGAAGGTGAGACTTTAAACCTGAAGGTGAGACTTTAAACCTGAAGGTGAGACTTTAAACCTGCAGGTGAGACATTAAACCTGAGGGTGAGACTTTAAACCTCACCTGAGTCCTGCCCACCAGGTGTGTCGCCATGTTCCTTCACCAGGTGGCTCTCTGAAAGAAACACCTGACTGAATGAACGTAAAAGACAACAGGTGTGCAACAGGGGCTGAAGCTGATTGGCTGGGGTTACCTGGCTCATACTTGCAGATAAAGTTATGCTTCATGTTGCAGCGGTCGTCGTTCCATTGGTAGAGATAAGCCCCGCCCAGACCAGGAAGTGCCGTCGGCTGATGGTACATGACGACGCAGGCCTCGCCTCCACAGGACGGCTCATCGAAGTACCAGTTCCTGCATCACCACCATCATTGTGCTTACCAATGGCTTTTTATACGAGGTTACCTGAGGCTGACGTCACACTCACCTGAAGGACGCCACGCTGCCGTCGGTCCACTGGTAGAGCTGCGGACAGGAAGTGAGTTCTGGATGAGTCTGGTCGACTCCGTCCGCTCGGGTCAGGCCGATCCAGAAATCACCGTCTGCTATACCGCCTCCTGCTCCGCCCACCGCTCCTGAACGCAACGCCTGCAGGTGAGGAGCGTGGAGAGGTGAGGGGAGGGCGGGGGGGGAGGAGCTTGTGAACAGGTGCACGCCTCACCTGCAGCAGCTTCTCGATGTCTCTCTGCTCGCTGGGACTCTCGATGCTGAGCAGGGAGCCGCCGTCCATCTCGCAGGCCCGCTGCGCCTCCCTGAAGGCCAGCCGGCTCGACACGTCGTGGAAGTACGCGATCTTATAGCAGGGACACTCGGGACCCCCGGAACACACCGTCTGACCTGAGAGACACAGAGCCCCGCCCCCAGGGCCCCGCCCCCAGGGCCACGCCCACATCAGTGTCACTGCCAGGTGGGCTTCATCCTCATCACCGCTGTGAATCTGCTGCTCGACCAGCCGGACAGAAGCAGTGTGCTGATGCTGCCAGGCCTCTGTGCACGTGCGCGTGCACGTGTGCGTGCACGTGTGCGTGCAGCAGTGATTAATTCACTGTCTGGTTAAAACTGCCTCCCTCAGACCTACTTTAAGTGATTAGCTGGATTCTCTTCTGCACCATCATCACTTTCCTGTTAAAGCCACTAAAGAGCTCCATATATATCTGTCCACCATCAGGCCTCCGTGCACGCCTCCGTGCACAGCTCCGTGCACAGCTCCGTGCACAGCTCTGTTTCTTTACTGAAGCGCATCAGTGAGGTCTGAGAAGCTGAGTGTTGGTGGTTTATTATAGTTATAAGAACTTCTTTAACAATAAGAATGAGCTGCTTTAAAACAGACTTTTCATCACAGAACTTCTGGTAAAAATCCATCTGATGGTTCCTGTCTGACTCACATCTGTCAGAAATAAAGATCAGTCGATTTAAAAAAAAACTTTTATTGATTAGCTCAGCTTTGTGGTTTAGGACAGTTTGTTGTTAAAGAAAAAGGGTTTAAGTCGCTCTGCAGTCTGACTGATATCTCCTCCTCTGAGTCACTCAGCTGATAAATCATCACTGATTCCTTCTGCATGAGAAGCGTTGTTCTAACACAAACTGATTAAATCCTATGATAATCCCTGGACTTTCAGGGAGTTACGTCCTTTTCTTCAACAATATGAAGCAGCCCTGGAGGAACAAACTAAAAGACTAAAACCAGACTTTAACGGTGGTTAAAATCATACGATGCTTCAGGACCAGAGCAGCCGACACTCGTCATTGATTAGCTACTCTGCCACCTATCAACACATTGCGTTGTGATGTCACCAAACCACCAAAAAAATCTCCACCGACCCGACACCGTCTCCCAGTGAGAACTCGACTGAGGACAGCAGCAGTGTTTCTGTATTTATCAGAAGCTTTTATCCAAAGCGACTTACAAATGAAGATATAACAGCTTTATAAAAAGCTAACAACAGTGCAGATGTTGGGCAGGAAAAAGGTCTTTTTAAGCCAGCTGGAAAGGTAAATACTCATGGATAGACTACGATGCTGCAAGAAACAAAGTCTTCTGTGAGGTTTGCTCTGTTGGATTTTGTGTTTCCTTTGTCTTCATCGGAGCCTTTAGCGTTAGGTTACATTGACATTAACTCCTCGGATGCATCACCAGTGGGTGTGAAAACAGCAAGTCATGCAGGCACCCCTGGTTAAATAATAACCTGTTGGACTCAAACTGGCCGGGGTCCTTTTCTTCTACTCCACAGATCCCGTCCCGGGCGTTGACCCGGAAACAAAGGACGGTCTGCAGCTCGTATAAAACTCACAGAGCAGGTCAACAAGAGAAAGTCCAGAAGGAACAGGCTGAAAGGGGGGAAATCACCACTGGGACAAGAGCAGAGGTCCAATCAGAGGCCTGACGGTACCATCAGGACCCTTCAGGGGGCCTAACGGGCCTGGACCCACCCTCAAAGAATGTGAGTAGATATATTTCTTTTGCTTTTATTTTTAAAGTCAACGTAAACACACAAAAGCCTAAAAATGTATATCTTTATAAGAAAAAATAAAGAGTAAAATACAACATTGACCTGGGTTAGGGGTCAGGGTCGGGTTAGGGTTGGGTTATAGAACAGGGATGGGTTAGGGTTGGGTTATAGAACAGGGTTGGGTTGGGTTATAGAACAGGGTTGGGTTGGGTTAGGGTTGGGTTATAGAACAGGGATGGGTTAGGGTTGGGTTATAGAACAGGGTTGGGTTGGGTTATAGAACAGGGTTGGGTTGGGTTTGGGTTGGGTTATAGAACAGGGATGGGTTGGGTTAGGGTTGGGTTATAGAACAGGGTTGGGTTGGGTTATAGAACAGGGTTGGGTTGGGTTTGGGTTGGGTTATAGAACAGGGTTGGGTTAGGGTTATAGAACAGGGATGGGTTGGGTTAGGGTTGGGTTATAGAACAGGGTTGGGTTGGGTTATAGAACAGGGTTGGGTTGGGTTTGGGTTATAGAACAGGGTTGGGTTTGGTTAGGGTTGTATTATAGAACAGGGTTGGGTTGGGTTAGGGTTGGGTTATAGAACAGGGATGTCCACCCGTTACAGAACATTATAGTTTCACTTTCATGAGAGAACTGACCAACGACAACATTTTACGATCATGGCTCAGTGTAGTTTATGGTCTGCACCGCTGCCCCTGAGTCTGCACCGCTGCCTCTTTAGCTAAAAGGAAGCTGTTGGCTCCTCACTTCAAGTCTTTAAGGATGTAAATCTGTTCCCACTTTGTCTTCAGACACCTAGACTCCGGTGGACCGTCGGCTGCAACCAGCAGCAAACCCAAACTCAAGCAGCACCCGGCCACAGACTTTGGGAAAAGGACCATAAGATCGGGAGCTTCTCCTCACATTGATGTGAGATGTTGAAATACAGCACTGGAAGGAGTATTTTGGTGAGAAAAGCAGGAAAGACCAAGGACACAAAGACCGGAAACAGCAGAGCTGACGGCTGGTGAGGAACACAATAACTACAGCGACTGTGAAGTCTGACGTTAAAACAATCATCCATCGGCTCGGCGACACAGACGGCCGTTAGGATGAGATCTCAGAGAGCAGCAGGAGATCAAACCAGGAGTCAAGAATAGGTCAAACAGACAGAATCCAGAGAGTTTACATCCAGTTCACCGAACCTCCGCTGCAGGAAGACTAAATAAAAATGGACTTATTGTTTAAATAGTTTCTTTTGTACTTAGAATAAATTGATATGAAAGGTGCTAACTGGTGCTAACTGGTGCTAACTGGTACTAACTGGTTCTAACTGGTACTAACTGGTACTAACTGGTTCTAACTGGTGCTAACTGGTACTAACTGGTTCTAACTGGTGCTAACTGGTTCTAATTGGTACTAACTGGTACCAGCTGATACTAACTGGTACTAACTGTTACTAATTGGTTCTAACTGGTATTAACTGGTGCTAACTGGTTCCAACCTGTTACTAACTGGTACAAACTGGTACTAACTGGTGCTAACTGGTACTAACTGGTTCTAACTGGTGCTAACTAGTACTAACTGGTTCTAACTGGTATTAACTGGTGCTAACTGGTGCTAACTGGTGCTAACTGGTGCTAACTGGTCCTAACTGGTGCTAACTGGTTCAGTGTCGGCTGAGTAGAGATTCAGTGGGTTGCAGTCTGCTACTTCACCAGCAGATGTCCCTGTTCATATTTAATGAATATTTGTCTTTACAAAGCTAAACATGACGAGGAACTCCTTGAAAAGATCCAGAAAAGATTTTCAGTGAGGTTTGAATATTTAAAAGTGATTTAAAAAACATTTAAAGCTTAATGTTTAAGTGCTTTTAAAGAGGTTAAAAGAGCTGTTTTCTTAGCTTTGATGTAAAACATGTGTTTTCACACATTATGCTTCTGTTTGGGTGTAATTAGCAGATTATTTCAACACATGATGCTTCTGTTTGGGTGTAATTAGCAGATTATTTCACACATGATGCTTCTGTTTGGGTGTAATTAGCAGATTATTTCACACATGATGCTTCTGTTTGGGTGTAATTAGCAGATTATTTCCAGTCAGAAGTTTGGTGACAGATTTAATCCTGAACCTACAGCTTTAACTCTAACATGAAGTTGATTTTAAATCAGAGTCCCGTTCACCGACAGAAAGTTTTCATCAGTCGCACTCACCGCTCACCACTCGCACGGCATCCATCTGGACGACCCCCGTCACCATGACAACCATCAGCAGCATCGCTCTGTGAGAAGTCATCTTCTTCCAGAAAGTGGGGAAAGCCAGTGTTTGTGTCTGCAGCCGTCAGCGTCTTCCTCTCATGTTTCTCTGCTTCTTCTTCACTCTGAAGTGGAGCAGGAGGAAGAGGAGGGTCCACGACTGCCTCCTCCTCCCCATCGATCCGAGCCCCAGCTGTACCCTCCTCTTCATTAAGCCCTGGGGGGCCACACACACACAGTTTAATTCATTTACTCAGGGCCTCCGCTGATTGGCTCCTGCAGAGCAGCTGATCAATAGCAGAGCATCTCCCTCTGATATCTGCAGTTATGAGCAACACTTCCTCCGCATTGATCCCCGCGCTGCAGGAACTCGCTCTCATTATTCACACAGAGCCGGCCAGCGTGCACGCTTGTGTTCATATTTTAAATGAATTAAAGTGAAACCGAGGAGAGGCTGAGGTCTGCAGCGCTGCCCCAGCCTCATCCTGGGGAGGGGGCGGGGGGGAACAGCCCCGGAGCTCCTGCTGCGTCTGCACATCAAAAACGCTGAAAACACATCGCTTTCCACAACGCTGAAAGACAGAATAACCACACTTCTGCTTCTGTTCAAGTCAGATAAGAGAAAACGGCATCCAGAGAGAGCAGAAGAGCAGAAAACATCCATTTAATAGCTGCGTAAAACAAAGGTCTAAGTCTGTTTTTGATCAAAATAATTGTTTTTGTCCAACTTTGGCACCTCTGAGCAGATGAGTTTAGTGGCCTGTTTCTGAGTAGAACCGAGCTATAGAAGTTACTGCCAAGATGCAGGAGTCGTTCCCTCATGGTAAGCCATGCGGTTTATTATAATGTAGGCCAGGCTGTAGATGTTGGGTTAGTTATTTATTCATATTGGTATTATTTAGTCTCTTTAATCAGCATTTTATTCAGGAAAATATCAAACTATTTTATGGCTAAGCTAACCATTGTCTTCCCTGGTTCTGAATATGATATAAAAGCAAAAAATATACAAAAGGATCCTCTTTAATTTTGTGTATTTCATGAAAAATCTCACTTGAACATGATATTAGTAATAATAACTGCTGTTAACCTGTTCCTTTCCTTACTAATCAGGCTCCATCCTATGAAAATAACTGTGACACAAAGACATGAAGCAGGACAACTCTCTGATTCATGTGGAGCCGAGCTGAAACAATCACACTAATGTTGCTGAATATGTTAAGCAGACATGTCCACACCATGAAGAAGAAGCTGGTGATGATGTCACCAATGACCACGGAGCGTGACGAGGCCTCTGACGGCACATAGATGGTCCTGATCCAGAGGATGCGGATGTAAACAGTATCATCCAGGAACATGGAAGCAAAGAGGAAGGCCATACAAGGGCGAAGGCTTTGGATCCTCGCTGTAACTCAAAGTTCTGTCAGCGAGTCCCAACTCCAGACGGCCGATCCGTTACAGAAGAGCAGCGGTTTGAGTTTGGTCAGAGGACACAGGGAAGAACAGCAGCTGCACATCACCACTTTGGTCACAAAGGCTGACAAAACAGAAAGTTGCTGAAGGATCAGTGTGATGCTTGTGTTTCATTTAAGCTGAATATGATGCTCACCCAGAAGCATGAAAGCCTCTGAAAAGGAAGCAATAAGAACCTGTTTGGACGATGGTACAAAACTGCAGGTCCGTAACTTCAAACCGTTTCACTTCCTCCATCATGTGGAAGCAGAACATTTTATCAGTCACATCCTGCTGCGTCTCGTTGGTTTTACCCCCCACATCCGCTCCGCTCCCTTCTCAGAAACCTTCCTCCAGAGTTCCCCAACAAAACGCTCTCTGGGGGGTGTTATGACCCTCAGCAGGGAGAGGTGAGCACAGCTGATGGAGGAATTATCAGGCTGCACCGTGTCATGTCCTGGCTAATGTAAAGAGTGCATGTGATGATGTGTTTGATGGGCCTGAAGAGGATGGAAATGGAAAACGTGTGCAGCGATGGGACAGCAGCACTTTATTATTCCTCTGATGGAGAACTGAAATCAATACGAGCCTGAGCTGCTCTCAGTGTCCCCCACTGGTCTGTATCGACCGGCTGAACGGTCCCCGAACGCACCACAGAGACGCTAAAACTCACCACAGAGACGCTAAAACTCACCAGAGACGCTAAAACGCACCACAGAGACGCTAAAACTCACCACAGAGACGCTAAAACTCACCACAGAGACGCTAAAACTCACCACAGAGACGCTAAAACGCACCACAGAGACGCTAAAACTCACCACAGAGACGCTAAAACTCACCACAGAGACGCTAAAACGCACCACAGAGACGCTAAAACTCACCACAGAGACGCTAAAACTCACCACAGAGACGCTAAAACTCACCACAGAGACGCTAAAACGCACCACAGAGACGCTAAAACTCACCACAGAGACGCTAAAACGCACCACAGAGACGCTAAAACTCACCACAGAGACGCTAAAACTCACCACAGAGATGCTAAAACTCACCACAGAGACGCTAAAACTCACCACAGAGACGCTAAAACGCACCACGGAGACGCTAAAACTCACCACGGAGACGCTAAAACTCACCACGGAGACGCTAAAAGGCACCACAGAGACGCTAAAACGCACCACAGAGACGCTAAAACGCACCACAGAGACGCTAAAACTCACCACAGAGACGCTAAAACTCACCACAGAGACGCTAAAACGCACCACAGAGACGCTAAAACTCACCACAGAGACGCTAAAACTCACCACAGAGACGCTAAAACTCACCACAGAGACGCTAAAACGCACCACAGAGACGCTAAAACTCACCACAGAGACGCTAAAACTCACCACAGAGACGCTAAAACTCACCACAGAGACGCTAAAACTCACCACAGAGACGCTAAAACGCACCACAGAGACGCTAAAACTCACCACAGAGACGCTAAAACTCACCACAGAGATGCTAAAACTCACCACAGAGACGCTAAAACTCACCACAGAGACGTTAAAACTCACCACAGAGACGCTAAAACTCACCACAGAGATGCTAAAACTCACCACAGAGACGCTAAAACTCACCACAGAGACGCTAAAACGCACCACGGAGACGCTAAAACTCACCACGGAGACGCTAAAAGGCACCACAGAGACGCTAAAACGCACCACAGAGACGCTAAAACGCACCACAGAGACGCTAAAACTCACCACAGAGACGCTAAAACTCACCACAGAGACGCTAAAACGCACCACAGAGACGCTAAAACTCACCACAGAGACGCTAAAACGCACCACAGAGACGCTAAAACTCACCACAGAGACGCTAAAACGCACCACAGAGACGCTAAAACGCACCACAGAGACGCTAAAACTCACCAAAGACGCTAAAAGGCACCACAGAGACGCTAAAACGCACCACAGAGACGCTAAAAGGCACCACAGAGACGCTAAAACTCACCACAGAGACGCTAAAACTCACCAGAGACGCTAAAAGGCACCACAGAGACGCTAAAACGCACCACAGAGACGCTAAAACTCACCACAGAGACGCTAAAACTCACCACAGAGACGCTACAACGCACCACAGAGACGCTAAAACTCACCACAGAGACGCTAAAACGCACCACAGAGACGCTAAAACTCACCACAGAGACGCTAAAACGCACCACAGAGACGCTAAAACTCACCACAGAGACGCTAAAACTCACCACAGAGACGCTAAAACTCACCACAGAGACGCTAAAACTCACCACAGAGACGCTAAAACTCACCAGAGACGCTAAAAGGCACCACAGAGACGCTAAAACGCACCACAGAGACTCTAAAACGCACCACAGAGACGCTAAAACTCACCACAGAGACGCTAAAACTCACCACAGAGACGCTAAAACTCACCACAGAGACGCTAAAACTCACCGATACAATTAGAAGCTGTCCATCACTCATCCCTCCAGCTGTCCATTTGTGGTCTCAAGTCAAATGTATTCATAAAGCACATTTAAAATGACCACAACAGTCAAACCTAAAAGACCAGAATGGCAGCTAAAGACAAAACCTTTAAAACAATGAGAATAAATACATAAGAGCAAAACCTTTAAAACAATGAGAATAAATACATAAGAGCAAAACCTTTAAAACAATGAGAATAAATACATAACTGAGCAATAACTGTGACAAAATGAATTCTCATGCAGAGTTCAAAGATGAGAAAAACGTTTTTAAGATGAGATTTAAAACGGGCAATGCTGGAGCCTCCCAACAGCTGGAGGCCGACGGTCAGAGGTCAGAGGTCAGAAAGTAGGCCGACGTTAGAAAACCTAAAACCCGCCCCCAACATTCGGAGGAGGTGTTACCGTAGATATGTGGAATCTGACCTCTCAGGGATGTCCCCCACACTTCTTTTTTCCTCCTCCAGGTGTGTTTCCTATTCAAACTCCAACTTCTTCTATTAAACTACAGCCGCTAACAGCATAGCCTATACCCCCACCTCTGGTGACGCCTCACAGTTTATTCACTTCAGGAACTTCAAACCACTGATTCATGTTGCTGTGCTTTTTAAAACTTCAGATTTATTTAATAGTGAGCGGCAGTGCAGTTTCACGACTATAACAGGCCTTAAAACCAGACTTTCAGAATGTCGTGCAACTAAAAAGAATTGGAAATGTATTTGTGCCACTTTCTCTCCACATTTTCAACACCGAGGAGGAGAATAAAATAGGAAGTGAAACCCGGCAGCGAACCTTTAAACCTGACAGATGTTTCTGAGTTTTAGTTTGACTGTTTCTTCAAACAGGAGCCGGTCAGAGTTTAAATCTCTGTGGTGGTCAGGGAGGTGTTTAAATGGGTTCCAGTAAGAGGGCAATCAAATGGTTTCACTGACACACTTAGACTGAAACTTGACCGGCGAGTTGAAATCTGAAACGTAATTCAGTTTGACAGAGAGATCACAGGATGTTTTAAAGGTAAGACGAGGCACAGCAGATCAGACCTGGATCTGACAGTAGAACCTGTATCTGAGAGTAGAACCTGTATCTGAGAGTAGAACCTGTATCTGACAGTAGAACCTGGATCTGACAGTAGAACCTGGATCTGACAGTAGAACCTGGATCTGAGTAGAACCTGTATCTGCGAGTAGAACCTGGATCTGACAGTAGAACCTGGATCTGAGAGTAGAACCTGGATCTGAGTAGAACCTGTATCTGACAGTAGAACCTGGATCTGAGAGTAGAACCTGTATCTGAGTAGAACCTGTATCTGCGAGTAGAACCTGTATCTGAGAGTAGAACCTGTATCTGACAGTAGAACCTGTATCTGCGAGTAGAACCTGTATCTGCGAGTAGAACCTGTATCTGCAATTAGAACCTGTATCTGCGATTAGAACCTGTATCTGCGAGTAGAACCTGGATCTGCGAGTAGAACCTGGATCTGAGAGTAGAACCTGGATCTGACAGTAGAACCTGGATCTGACAGTAGAACCTGGATCTGACAGTAGAACCTGGATCTGACAATAGAACCTCTATTTCAGAGTAGAACCTGGATCTGAGAGTAGAACCTGGATCTGAGTAGAACCTGTATCTGCGAGTAGAACCTGTATCTGCGAGTAGAACCTGGATCTGACAGTAGAACCTGGATCTGACAGTAGAACCTGGATCTGAGAGTAGAACCTGGATCTGAGAGTAGAACCTGGATCTGAGTAGAACCTGTATCTGCGAGTAGAACCTGTATCTGCGAGTAGAACCTGTATCTGAGTAGAACCTGTATCTGCGAGTAGAACCTGTATCTGCGAGTAGAACCTGTATCTGCGATTAGAACCTGTATCTGCGATTAGAACCTGTATCTGCGAGTAGAACCTGTATCTGCAGGTAGAACCTGGATCTGACAGTAGAACCTGGATCTCAGAGTAGAACCTGTATCTGACAGTAGAACCTGGATCTGCGAGTAGAACCTGTATCTGCGAGTAGAACCTGGATCTGACAGTAGAACCTGGATCTGACAGTAGAACCTGGATTTGACAGTAGAACCTGTATCTGACAGTAGAACCTGTATCTGACAGTAGAACCTGTATCTGAGAGTAGAACCTGTATCTGAGAGTAGAACCTGGATCTGAGAAGAACCTGGATCTGAGAGTAGAACCTGTATCTGACAGTAGAACCTGGATCTAAGAGTAGAACCTGGATCTGAGTAGAATCTGTATCTGACAGTAGAACCTGTATCTGCGAGTAGAACCTGTATCTGCGAGTAGAACCTGTATCTGCGAGTAGAACCTGTATCTGCGAGTAGAACCTGAACCTGTATCTGCGAGTAGAACCTGTATCTGCGAGTAGAACCTGAACCTGTATCTGCGAGTAGAACCTGTATCTGAGAGTAGAACCTGTATCTGAGAGTAGAACCTGTATATGAGAGTAGAACCTGTATCTGACAGTAGAACCTGGATCTGACAGTAGAACCTGGATCTGAGAGTAGAACTTGTATCTGACAGTAGAACCTGTATCTGAGAGTAGAACCTGGATCTGAGAGTAGAACTTGGATCTGACAGTAGAACCTGGATCTGACAGTAGAACCTGGATTTGACAGTAGAACCTGTATCTGCGATTAGAACCTGTATCTGCGATTAGAACCTGTATCTGCGAGTAGAACCTGTATCTGCAGGTAGAACCTGGATCTGACAGTAGAACCTGGATTTGACAGTAGAACCTGTATCTGACAGGAGAACCTGTATCTGAGAGTAGAACCTGTATCTGAGAGTAGAACCTGTATCTGAGAGTAGAACCTGGACCTGAGTAGAACCTGGATCTGAGAGTAGAACCTGTATCTGACAGTAGAACCTGGATCTGACAGTAGAACCTGGATCTGAGAGTAGAACCTGGATCTGAGAGTAGAACCTGGATCTGAGTAGAACCTGTATCTGCGAGTAGAACCTGGATCTGAGAGTAGAACCTGTATCTGAGTAGAACCTGTATCTGCGAGTAGAACCTGTATCTGCGATTAGAACCTGTATCTGCGATTAGAACCTGTATCTGCGAGTAGAACCTGTATCTGCAGGTAGAACCTGGATCTGACAGTAGAAACTGGATCTGAGAGTAGAACCTGTATCTGACAGTAGAACCTGTATCTGCGAGTAGAACCTGTATCTGCGAGTAGAACCTGTATCTGCGAGTAGAACCTGTATCTGCGAGTAGAACCTGGATCTGACAGTAGAACCTGGATCTGACAGTAGAACCTGTATCTGACAGTAGAACCTGTATCTGAGAGTAGAACCTGTATCTGAGAGTAGAACCTGGATCTGAGAAGAACCTGGATCTGAGAGTAGAACCTGTATCTGACAGTAGAACCTGGATCTAAGAGTAGAACCTGGATCTGAGTAGAATCTGTATCTGACAGTAGAACCTGTATCTGCGAGTAGAACCTGTATCTGCGAGTAGAACCTGAACCTGTATCTGCGAGTAGAACCTGTATCTGCGAGTAGAACCTGAACCTGTATCGGCGAGTAGAACCTGGATCTGCGAGTAGAACCTGGATCTGCGAGTAGAACCTGTATCTGAGAGTAGAACCTGTATCTGAGAGTAGAACCTGTATATGAGAGTAGAACCTGTATCTGACAGTAGAACCTGGATCTGACAGTAGAACCTGGATCTGAGAGTAGAACTTGTATCTGACAGTAGAACTTGTATCTGACAGTAGAACCTGTATATGAGAGTAGAACCTGGATCTGAGAGTAGAACTTGGATCTGACAGTAGAACCTGGATCTGACAGTAGAACCTGGATTTGACAGTAGAACCTGTATCTGCGATTAGAACCTGTATCTGCGATTAGAACCTGTATCTGCGAGTAGAACCTGTATCTGCAGGTAGAACCTGGATCTGACAGTAGAACCTGGATTTGACAGTAGAACCTGTATCTGACAGTAGAACCTGTATCTGAGAGTAGAACCTGTATCTGAGAGTAGAACCTGTATCTGAGAGTAGAACCTGGACCTGAGTAGAACCTGGATCTGAGAGTAGAACCTGTATCTGACAGTAGAACCTGGATCTAAGAGTAGAACCTGGATCTGAGTAGAATCTGTATCTGACAGTAGAACCTGTATCTGCGAGTAGAACCTGTATCTGCGAGTAGAACCTGTATCTGCGATTAGAACCTGTATCTGCGAGTAGAACCTGTATCTGCAGGTAGAACCTGGATCTGACAGTAGAACCTGGATCTGAGAGTAGAACCTGTATCTGACAGTAGAACCTGGATCTGCGAGTAGAACCTGTATCTGCGAGTAGAACCTGTATCTGCGAGTAGAACCTGGATCTGACAGTAGAACCTGGATCTGACAGTAGAACCTGTATCTGAGAGTAGAACCTGTATCTGAGAGTAGAACCTGTATCTGAGAGTAGAACCTGTATCTGAGAGTAGAACCTGGACCTGAGTAGAACCTGGATCTGAGAGTAGAACCTGTATCTGACAGTAGAACCTGGATCTGAGAGTAGAACCTGGATCTGAGTAGAATCTGTATCTGACAGTAGAACCTGTATCTGCGAGTAGAACCTGTATCTGCGAGTAGAACCTGAACCTGTATCTGCGAGTAGAACCTGTATCTGCGAGTAGAACCTGAACCTGCATCTGACAGTAGAACCTGCATCTGAGAGTAGAACCTGGATCTGAGAGTAGAACCTGGATCTGACAGTAGAACCTGTATCTGACAGTAGAACCTGTATCTGACAGTAGAACCTGTATCTGAGAGTAGAACCTGTATCTGACAGTAGAACCTGTATCTGAGTAGAACCTGTATCTGAGAGTAGAACCTGTATCTGAGAGTAGAACCTGTATCTGAGAGTAGAACCTGTATCTGAGAGTAGAACCTGTATCTGAGAGTAGAACCTGTATCTGACAGTAGAACCTGTATCTGAGAGTAGAACCTGGATCTGACAGTAGAACCTGGATCTGACAGTAGAACCTGTATCTCAGAGTAGAACCTGTATCTGAGAGTAGAACCTGTATCTGAGAGTAGAACCTGTATCTGAGAGTAGAACCTGTATCTGAGGGTAGAACCTGGATCTGACAGTAGAACCTGTATCTGAGAGTAGAACCTGTATCTGAGAGTAGAACCTGGATCTGACAGTAGACGTGGATCTGAGAGTAGAACCTGGATCTGAGAGTAGAACCTGGATCTGACAGTAGAACCTGGATCTGACAGTAGAACCTGTATCTGAGAGTAGAACCTGGATCTGACAGTAGAACCTGGATCTGACAGTAGAACCTGTATCTCAGAGTAGAACCTGTATCTGAGAGTAGAACCTGTATCTGACAGTAGAACCTGGATCTGAGAGTAGAACCTGGATCTGACAGTAGAACCTGTATCTGAGAGTAGAACCTGTATCTGACAGTAGAACCTGGATCTAAGAGTAGAACCTGGATCTGAGTAGAATCTGTATCTGACAGTAGAACCTGTATCTGCGAGTAGAACCTGTATCTGAGAGTAGAACCTGTATCTGACAGTAGAACCTGGATCTGAGAGTAGAACCTGGATCTGACAGTAGAACCTGTATCTGAGAGTAGAACCTGGATCTGACAGTAGAACCTGGATCTAAGAGTAGAACCTGGATCTGAGTAGAATCTGTATCTGACAGTAGAACCTGGATCTAAGAGTAGAACCTGGATCTGAGTAGAATCTGTATCTGACAGTAGAACCTGTATCTGCGAGTAGAACCTGTATCTGCGAGTAGAACCTGTATCTGCGATTAGAACCTGTATCTGCGAGTAGAACCTGTATCTGCAGGTAGAACCTGGATCTGACAGTAGAACCTGGATCTGAGAGTAGAACCTGTATCTGACAGTAGAACCTGGATCTGCGAGTAGAACCTGTATCTGCGAGTAGAACCTGTATCTGCGAGTAGAACCTGGATCTGACAGTAGAACCTGGATCTGACAGTAGAACCTGTATCTGAGAGTAGAACCTGTATCTGAGAGTAGAACCTGGACCTGAGTAGAACCTGGATCTGAGAGTAGAACCTGTATCTGACAGTAGAACCTGGATCTGAGAGTAGAACCTGGATCTGAGTAGAATCTGTATCTGACAGTAGAACCTGTATCTGCGAGTAGAACCTGTATCTGCGAGTAGAACCTGAACCTGTATCTGCGAGTAGAACCTGTATCTGCGAGTAGAACCTGAACCTGCATCTGACAGTAGAACCTGCATCTGAGAGTAGAACCTGGATCTGAGAGTAGAACCTGGATCTGACAGTAGAACCTGGATCTGACAGTAGAACCTGTATCTGAGAGTAGAACCTGTATCTGACAGTAGAACCTGTATCTGAGAGTAGAACCTGTATCTGAGAGTAGAACCTGGATCTGATTGTAGAACCTGTATCTGAGAGTAGAACCTGTATCTGAGAGTAGAACCTGTATCTGACAGTAGAACCTGTATCTGAGAGTAGAACCTGTATCTGACAGTAGAACCTGTATCTCAGAGTAGAACCTGTATCTGAGAGTAGAACCTGGAACTGAGAGTAGAACCTGGATCTGACAGTAGAACCTGTATCTGAGAGTAGAACCTGGAACTGAGAGTAGAACCTGTATCTCAGAGTAGAACCTGTATCTGAGAGTAGAACCTGTATCTGAGAGTAGAACCTGGATCTGACAGTAGAACCTGTATCTCAGAGTAGAACCTGTATCTGAGAGTAGAACCTGGAACTGAGAGTAGAACCTGGATCTGACAGTAGAACCTGTATCTGAGAGTAGAACCTGGAACTGAGAGTAGAACCTGTATCTGAGAGTAGAACCTGGATCTGACAGTATAACCTGTATCTGAGAGTAGAACCTGGATCTGATTGTAGAACCTGTATCTGAGAGTAGAACCTGTATCTGAGAGTAGAACCTGTATCTGACAGTAGAACCTGTATCTGACAGTAGAACCTGTATCTGAGAGTAGAACCTGGATCTGAGAGTAGAACCTGTATCTGACAGTAGAACCTGGATCTGAGTAGAACCTGTATCTGAGAGTAGAACCTGTATCTGAGAGTAGAACCTGGATCTGACAGTAGAACCTGTATCTGAGAGTAGAACCTGTATCTGAGAGTAGAACCTGGATCTGACAGTAGACGTGGATCTGAGAGTAGAACCTGGATCTGAGAGTAGAACCTGGATCTGACAGTAG
>NW_027325378.1:732268-792268 GCF_036924035.1 Leuresthes tenuis | reverse complement strand
TCTGGTTTAGTCAGGTTTCTGTCGGGTTTAGTCAGGTTTCTGTCTGGTTTAGTCGGGTTTAGTCAGGTTTCTGTCTGGTTTAGACAGGTTTCTGTCTGGTTTAGTCAGGTTTCTGTCTGGTTTAGACAGGTTTCTGTCTGGTTTAGACAGGTTTCTGTCTGGTTTAGACAGGTTTAGTCAGGTTTCTGTCTGGTTTAGACAGGTTTCTGTCTGGTTTAGTCTGGTTTAGTCAGGTTTCTGTCTGGTTTAGTCAGGTTTCTGTCTGGTTTAGTCAGGTTTAGTCTGGTTTCTGTCTGGTTTAGCCAGGTTTCTGTCAGGATTAGTCAGGTTTTTGTCTGGTTTAGTCAGGTTTCTGTCTGGTTTCTGTCAGGTTTCTGTCTGGTTTAGACAGGTTTCTGTCTGGTTTAGTCTGGTTTAGTCAGGTTTCTGTCTGGTTTAGTCAGGTTTCTGTCTGGTTTAGTCAGGTTTCTGTCTGGTTTAGACAGGTTTCTGTCTGGTTTAGTCAGGTTTCTGTCTGGTTTAGACAGGTTTCTGTCTGGTTTAGTCAGGTTTCTGTCTGGTTTAGACAGGTTTCTGTCTGGTTTAGTCAGGTTTCTGTCTGGTTTAGTCAGGTTTAGTCTGGTTTCTGTCTGGTTTAGTCAGGTTTAGTCTGGTTTCTGTCAGGATTAGTCAGGTTTTTGTCTGGTTTAGTCAGGTTTCTGTCTGGTTTCTGTCAGGTTTCTGTCTGGTTTAGTCTGGTTTAGTCAGGTTTCTGTCTGGTTTAGTCAGGTTTCTGTCTGGTTTAGACAGGTTTCTGTCTGGTTTAGACAGGTTTCTGTCTGGTTTAGTCAGGTTTCTGTCTGGTTTAGACAGGTTTCTGTCTGGTTTAGACAGGTTTCTGTCTGGTTTAGTCAGGTTTCTGTCTGGTTTAGACAGGTTTTTGTCTGGTTTAGTCTGGTTTAGTCAGGTTTCTGTCTGGTTTCTGTCAGGTTTCTGTCTGGTTTAGACAGGTTTCTGTCTGGTTTAGTCAGGTTTCTGTCTGGTTTAGACAGGTTTCTGTCTGGTTTAGTCAGGTTTCTGTCTGGTTTAGACAGGTTTCTGTCTGGTTTAGTCAGGTTTCTGTCTGGTTTAGACAGGTTTTTGTCTGGTTTAGTCTGGTTTAGTCAGGTTTCTGTCTGGTTTAGTCAGGTTTCTGTCTGGTTTAGACAGGTTTCTGTCTGGTTTAGTCAGGTTTTTGTCTGGTTTAGTCAGGTTTCTGTCTGGTTTCTGTCAGGTTTCTGTCTGGTTTAGTCAGGTTCCTGTCTGGTGACATTTTGACATGCAACAAAGATTTCTAAAACAAGGATTTAAGAAATAAAAGCTTGTAATGATGAAGCTGGTCAGTAGTTTGATCTGAATAAGTTTGTTCCCTCATGAATCATGTAAAAATATTAAATGATGACACAAAGTTCTTAGATTAAAACAATAAAAATTAATAAAAGACTTTAAAAAAGCTGCTGCTGGTAACTGAGGACTAAAGGATTCCTGCGTTCTGTTCGACCCACTTTGAACAGAACATCTGGCAGATGTGGAGAGGACAGAGACTGCTGCAGCTCAGTGATTAAAAGTCCAGGTGATGAAGGTTTATTGAAGACGAAATGACACGCACAGACTTTAAAAACACAGGTGATGATGATCAGATATGTGACGCAGCACATGTGGTTTGATCAGTTTAAATAAAAACTGAATTAAAACTGAATCTAACTAAATCATCTTAATTCCAACACTTTGCAGGTCTGAGGACCCTAAACTCAGATGCAGAGATGTAAACTCCCCCTGTTGGACACAGGGCAGCACTGCAGTCCTGTCCATGACGTCAGCTGGCGTCTTCGAGGCTGAAACCCAACGTTTAAATATGGAGACGATAAAATCAGCAGGTTGAATTCTTCCTGAGCTGCAGAAACAAAACTAAAACACTTATTTTCAGTCTCCTCCTGATTGTCTTTAAAACTAAACAAAGACAGCGGCTTGTCCATCTGTCCTGCAGCATCCTCCTCAGCCCTCCAGCTGCCACTGCTGCATCTGTGAGGCGTCACAAATCGCCATGGAGACGTAACCCTTGGGCCCGACTGGCTGGGAGGCAGCAAGACACTGACCAACCGAGACCTGGTAGAGCCGGTTAGACTTCTGAGTGAGACAGAAAGACAGCGACATCATCGCCTGAGCTTCATCCTGTGTGTGTGTGTCTCTCTGTGTGTGTGTGCGTGTGTGTGTGTGTGTGCGTCTCACCCCCAGGCTCCACTGCTGCGACCCCCCCGAGCCATGACACTTCATCAGTCTGGGGGGATCCGAGGTCCTCACCTCCGACACGTCCAGACAGAGCAGGCCTGCAAGGACCAGCTGCCCCTCCTCATCGTAGGCCCAGTCCTGCACAAACAGGTCACACGGTGCGTTCAGGGTCACACGGTGCGTTCAGGGTCACACGGTGCGTTCAGTGTAATATGGTGTGTTCAGAGTCACATGGTGCGTTCAGGGTCACACGGTGCATTCAGGGTCACACGGTGTGTTCAGTGTAATAAGATGGGTTCAGGGTCACACGGTGTGTTCAGGGTCACACGGTGCGTTCAGGGTCACACGGTGCGTTCAGGGTCACACGGTGTGTTCAGAGTCACATGGTGTGTTTAGTGTAATATGGTGTGTTTAGTGTAATATGGTGTGTTCAGGGTCACACGGTGCGTTCAGGGTCACACGGTGCGTTCAGGGTCAAACGGTAAGTTCAGTGTAATATGATGTGTTCAGGGTCACACGGTGTGTTCAGGGTCACATGGTGTGTTCAGTGTAATATGATGCGTTCAGGGTCACACGGTGCGTTCAGGGTCAAACGGTGCGTTCAGGGTCACACGGTGTGTTTAGTGTAATATGGTGTGTTCAGGGTCACACGGTGCGTTCAGGGTCACATGGTGTGTTCAGTGTAATATGATGCGTTCAGGGTCACACGGTGCGTTCAGGGTCACATGGTGTGTTCAGTGTAATATGATGAGTTCAGGGTCACACGGTGCGTTCAGGGTCACACGGTGTGTTCAGAGTCACACGGTGTGTTCAGTGTAATATGGTGTGTTCAGGGTCACACGGTGTGTTCAGAGTCACACGGTGTGTTTAGTGTAATATGGTGTGTTCAGGGTCACATGGTGTGTTCAGGGTCACGGTGCGTTCAGGGTCACACGGTGTGTTCAGAGTCACACGGTGTGTTTAGTGTAATATGGTACGTTCAGGGTCACACGGTGCGTTCAGGGTCACATGGTGTGTTCAGTGTAATATGATGCGTTCAGGGTCACACAGTGCGTTCAGGGTTACACGGTGCGTTCAGTGTAATATGGTGTGTTCAGAGTCACATGGTGCGTTCAGGGTCACACGGTGCATTCAGGGTCACACGGTGCATTCAGGGTCACACGGTGTGTTCAGTGTAATAAGATGGGTTCAGGGTCACACGGTGCGTTCAGGGTCACACGGTGCGTTCAGTGTAATATGGTGCGTTCAGGGTCACACGGTGCATTCAGGGTCACACGGTGTGTTCAGTGTAATAAGATGGGTTCAGGGTCACACGGTGTGTTCAGGGTCACACGGTGCGTTCAGGGTCACACGGTGCGTTCAGGGTCACACGGTAAGTTCAGTGTAATATGATGTGTTCAGGGTCACACGGTGTGTTCAGGGTCACATGGTGTGTTTAGTGTAATATGGTGTGTTCAGGGTCACACGGTGCGTTCAGGGTCAAACGGTAAGTTCAGTGTAATATGATGTGTTCAGGGTCACACGGTGTGTTAGGGGTCACATGGTGTGTTCAGTGTAATATGATGCGTTCAGGGTCACACGGTGCGTTCAGGGTCAAACGGTGCGTTCAGGGTCATATGGTAAGTTCAGGGTCACACGGTGCGTTCAGGGTCACACGGTGCATTCAGGGTCACACGGTGTGTTCAGTGTAATATGGTGTGTTCAGGGTCACATGGTGTGTTTAGTGTAATATGGTGTGTTCAGGGTCACATGGTGCGTTCAGGGTCACACGGTGTGTTCGGTGTAGTATGATGCGTTCAGGGTCACACGGTGCGTTCAGTGTAATATGATGCGTTTAGGGTCACGGTGCGTTCAGGGTCACACGGTGTGTTCAGGGTCACACGGTGCGTTCAGGGTCACACGGTGTGTTCAGTGTAATATGATGCGTTCAGGGTCACACTGTTCGTTCAGGGTCACGGTGCGTTCAGTGTAATATGGTGTGTTCTGGGTCACATGGTGTGTTCAGGGTCACACGGTGTGTTCAGTGTAATAGGGTGCGTTCAGGGTCACACGGTACGTTCAGTGTAATATGATGCGTTTAGGGTCACGGTGCGTTCTGGGTCACACGGTGTGTTCAGTGTAATATGATGCGTTCAGGGTCACACTGTTCGTTCAGGGTCACGGTGCGTTCAGTGTAATAGGGTGCGTTCAGGGTCACACGGTGTGTTCAGTGTAATATGATGCGTTCAGGGTCACACGGTGTGTTTAGTGTAATATGGTGTGTTCTGGGTCACATGGTGTGTTCAGGGTCACACGGTGTGTTCAGTGTAATAGGGTGCGTTCAGGGTCACACGGTACGTTCAGTGTAATATGATGCGTTTAGGGTCACGGTGCGTTCAGGGTCACACGGTGTGTTCAGTGTAATATGATGCGTTCAGGGTCACACTGTTCGTTCAGGGTCACGGTGCGTTCAGTGTAATAGGGTGCGTTCAGGGTCACACGGTGTGTTCAGTGTAATATGATGCGTTCAGGGTCACACGGTGTGTTCAGTGTAATATGATGCGTTCAGGGTCACACGGTGTGTTTAGTGTAATATGGTGTGTTCTGGGTCACATGGTGTGTTCAGGGTCACAGGGTGTGTTCAGTGTAATAGGGTGCGTTCAGGGTCACACGGTACGTTCAGTGTAATATGATGCGTTTAGGGTCACGGTGCGTTCAGGGTCACACGGTGTGTTCAGTGTAATATGATGCGTTCAGGGTCACACTGTTCGTTCAGGGTCACGGTGCGTTCAGTGTAATAGGGTGCGTTCAGGGTCACACGGTGTGTTCAGTGTAATATGATGCGTTCAGGGTCACACGGTGTGTTTAGTGTAATATGGTGTGTTCTGGGTCACATGGTGTGTTCAGGGTCACACGGTGTGTTCAGTGTAATAGGGTGTGTTCAGGGTCACACGGTACGTTCAGTGTAATATGATGCGTTTAGGGTCACGGTGCGTTCAGGGTCACACGGTGTGTTCAGTGTAATATGATGCGTTCAGGGTCACACTGTTCGTTCAGGGTCACGGTGCGTTCAGTGTAATAGGGTGCGTTCAGGGTCACACGGTGTGTTCAGTGTAATATGATGCGTTCAGGGTCACACGGTGTGTTCAGTGTAATATGATGCGTTCAGGGTCACACGGTGTGTTTAGTGTAATATGGTGTGTTCTGGGTCACATGGTGTGTTCAGGGTCACACGGTGTGTTCAGTGTAATAGGGTGCGTTCAGGGTCACACGGTACGTTCAGTGTCACACGGTGTGTTCAGTGTAATATGATGCGTTCAGGGTCACACGGTGCGTTCAGGGTCACACTGTGTGTTCAGTGTAATATGATGCGTTCAGGGTCACACGGTGCGTTCAGTGTAATAGGGTGCGTTCAGGGTCACACAGTGTGTTCAGTGTAATATGGTGTGTTCAGTGTAATATGATGTGTTCAGGGTCACACGGTGCGTTCAGGGTCACACGGTGTGTTCAGGGTAATATGATGTGTTCAGGGTCACACGGTGAGTTCAGGGTCACACGGTGCGTTCAGTGTAGTATGATGCATTCAGGGTCACACGGTGTGTTCAGTGTAATACGATGCGTTCAGTGTAATATGGTGTGTTCAGGGTCACACGGTGTGTTCAGTGTAATACGGTGTGTTCAGTGTAATACGATGCGTTCAGGGTCACATGGTGTGTTCAGGGTCACATCCTGTTATGTGTGGCTGTTTGACCTGTTCAGGGTCACACGGTGTGTTCAGTGTAATACGATGCGTTCAGGGTCACATGGTGTGTTCAGTGTAATATGATGCGTTCAGGGTCACATGGTGTTATGTGTGGCTGTTTGACCTGTTCAGGGTCTCGGGGATCACATGGTCGCAGGACGACAGCTCCTCCCTTCTGACTCACTCGGCCCTGGGCAACCAGACAACGCCCGGTTGCTAGGTTATGGAGCTTGAAGATGGCAGACAGAAAGGTTATAAACATGGAGGGAAATCAGGTACTTACAGGTATGCTCTACAGACGTGTAAGAAACAAAGTCTCTTTTCTCTTTTAGACAACTAACGACTTCCTTCCTACACGACTGTAGGAAACACGGCAGGTTGCGTTCAGGTACCCGTCCTCGCTGCAGGACTTTGGGCCTTCTCAAGCCTTTGTTGATGAACAGCGGCTGCTGCTTGTTGCCGTTGGCAAGCGTCTGCATCTCAGGGTAGACTGTGTCCAGGTACCAGCGGAAGGAGTGGCACTGCAGCTGCTTCCTGAGAGCCACGCGGTCGCTGATGTCACCATAACTGCGGTCGCGGAGCTCTGGACGCAGGGACAGATACTGCTCCTGTTTGGACCCGGGACACAAAGGAGGTGAAGTCAGAGCTGTTGCAGCAGCCTGGTGTTTGTGTTGAGTTTCTGCGCACCTTGTACTCGTCCATCCACACGTGCGCCAGCCGCAGGGAGTTGTGGGCCATGGTGTCCTGCCCCCCCGGGGAGCCATAAGGTCGCCGCTTCCTGAAGATATGGCCGACTCTGGAACACGGGATGATGAGCAGCTGGCCGCCACACATCCAGATCTGAGCAGGATACATCCAGGGTTAGTGCAGCCCTAAACACAACGACCCCTTCACTGGCAGTCAGGAAAACCCGCCTCTCACCCTGAAGGAGATCTCCAGGTTCTCCCCTCCCCAGATGTCCATCCCAGCATCGTATTGGCCGAGCTCGGTAAAGTACTTCCTGTTCATGGCAAACAGCCCGCCGGCCATAGTGGGAGACCTGAGGGGTGGAGGAGGGGAGCACCGTTTCAGAGACAACCAGAACCCAACAGAACCAAACTGTATCCTGTACCCCAACAGAACCAGGCTGACCACAGTGTATCCTGTACCCCAACAGAACCAAACTGTATCCTGTACCCCAACAGAACCAAACTGACCACAGTGTATCCTGTACCCCAACAGAACCAAATTGGCCACAGTGTATCCTGTACCCCAACAGAACCAAATTGGCCACAGTGTATCCTGTACCCCAACAGAACCAAACTGGCCACAATGTATCCTGTACCCCAACAGAACCAGGCTGACCACAATGTATCCTGTACCCCAACAGAACCAGGCTGACCACAGTGTATCCTGTACCCCAAAAGAACCAAACTGGCCACAATGTATCCTGTACCCCAACAGAACCAGGCTGGCCACAGTGTATCCTGTACCCCAACAGAACCAGGCTGGCCACAGTGTATCCTGTACCCCAACAGAACCAGGCTGACCACGGTGTATCCTGTACCCCAACAGAACCAGGCTGGCCACAGTGTATCCTGTACCCCAACAGAACCAAACTGACCACAGTGTATCCTGTACCCCAACAGAACCAAACTGACCACAGTGTATCCTGTACCCCAACAGAACCAAACTGGCCACAGTGTATCCTGTACCCCAACAGAACCAAACTGACCACAGTGTATCCTGTACCCCAACAGAACCAGGCTGACCACAATGTATCCTGTACCCCAACAGAACCAGGCTGACCACAGTGTATCCTGTACCCCAACAGAACCAAACTGGCCACAGTGTATCCTGTACCCCAACAGAACCAGGCTGGCCACAGTGTATCCTGTACCCCAACAGAACCAGGCTGACCACAATGTATCCTGTACCCCAACAGAACCAGGCTGGCCACAGTGTATCCTGTACCCCAACAGAACCAAACTGGCCACAATGTATCCTGTACCCCAACAGAACCAGGTTGGCCACAGTGTATCCTGTACCCCAACAGAACCAGGCTGACCACGGTGTATCCTGTACCCCAACAGAACCAGGCTGACCACAATGTATCCTGTACCCCAACAGAACCAGGCTGGCCACAGTGTATCCTGTACCCCAACAGAACCAAACTGGCCACAATGTATCCTGTACCCCAACAGAACCAGGTTGGCCACAGTGTATCCTGTACCCCAACAGAACCAAACTGGCCACAGTGTATCCTGTACCCCAACAGAACCAAACTGGCCACAATGTATCCTGTACCCCAACAGAACCAGGCTGACCACAATGTATCCTGTACCCCAACAGAACCAGGCTGGCCACAGTGTATCCTGTACCCCAACAGAACCAAACTGGCCACAATGTATCCTGTACCCCAACAGAACCAGGTTGGCCACAGTGTATCCTGTACCCCAACAGAACCAGGTTGGCCACAGTGTATCCTGTACCCCAACAGAACCAGGCTGACCCAGATCCTAGATAAATCACTATGATCTGGTACTCTAACAGTTCAAACATTACTGATCAGCTGCATCGATCCAAACCACCACCGTGGTACCTGATGGGTCCAGAGGAACCCTCGGGCCCATTGAGCTCAGAGGGGGGGACAGGGTCCCACTTGAAGTGCAGCCCCCAGTTGAAGCCGCCCCGGACAATGGGGGAGGGTGAGTAGGCGAGTGTGTCTGCGGAGATGATGTCGATGACGGGGCACACAACGGTGCGGCGATCCTTTTGGATGGGCACCAGTAGAGGCTGCAGCCACGCCTGGTTCACCTCGCAGTGGCTGTCCAAGAAGACCAGAACCTCACCTGGACACAAACACAGGTGTGACCTGAACAAGGAGGGGCGGTGCACAGGAACAAGGATGGAAGGATGTTACAGGTACTTATTTAAGGGAACGAGGATGTAATAAGTAGTTATTTAAGGGAACAAGGAAGAAGGATGTAACAGATACTTATTTAGGGGAACAAGGATGTAATAAGTAGTTATCTAAGGGAACGAGGATGTAAGAAGTAGTTATTCAAGGGAACGAGGATGTAATAAGTAGTTATTTAAGGGAACGAGGAAGAAGGATGTAACAGATACTTATTTAGGGGAACAAGGATGTAATAAATAGTTATTTAAGGGAACAAGGATGTAATAAGTAGTTATTTAAGGGAACAAGGATGTAATAAGTAGTTATTTAGGGGAACGAGGATGTAAGAAGTAGTTATTCAAGGGAACGAGGATGTAATAAGTAGTTATTTAAGGGAACGAGGAAGAAGGATGTAACAGATACTTATTTAGGGGAACAAGGATGTAATAAATAGTTATTTAAGGGAACAAGGATGTAATAAGTAGTTATTTAAGGGAACAAGGATGTAATAAGTAGTTATCTAAGGGAACGAGGATGTAAGAAGTAGTTATTTAAGGGAACGAGGAAGAAGGATGTAACAGATACTTATTTAGGGGAACAAGGATGTAATAAATAGTTATTTAAGGGAACAAGGATGTAATAAGTAGTTATTTAAGGGAACAAGGATGTAATAAGTAGTTATTTAAGGGAACGAGGATGTAATAAGTAGTTATTTAAGGGAACGAGGAAGAAGGATGTAACAGATACTTATTTAGGGGAACGAGGATGTAAGAAGTAGTTATTCAAGGGAACGAGGATGTAATAAGTAGTTATTTAAGGGAACGAGGAAGAAGGATGTAACAGATACTTATTTAAGGGAACAAGGATGTAATAAGTAGTTATCTAAGGGAACGAGGATGTAAGAAGTAGTTATTTAAGGGAACGAGGAAGAAGGATGTAACAGATACTTATTTAGGGGAACAAGGATGTAATAAATAGTTATTTAAGGGAACAAGGATGTAATAAGTAGTTATTTAAGGGAACGAGGATGTAATAAGTAGTTATTTAAGGGAACGAGGATGTAATAAGTAGTTATTTAAGGGAACGAGGAAGAAGGATGTAACAGATACTTATTTAGGGGAACAAGGATGTAATAAGTAGTTATTTAAGGGAACGAGGAAAAAGGATGTAACAGATACTTATTTAGGGGAACAAGGATGTAATAAATAGTTATTTAAGGGAACAAGGATGTAATAAGTAGGTATTTAAGGGAACGAGGATGTAATAAGTAGTTATTTAAGGGAACAAGGATGTAATAAGTAGTTATCTAAGGGAACGAGGATGTAAGAAGTAGTTATCTAAGGGAACGAGGATGTAAGAAGTAGTTATTTAAGGGAACGAGGAAGAAGGATGTAACAGATACTTATTTAGGGGAACAAGGATGTAATAAATAGTTATTTAAGGGAACGAGGATGTAATAAGTAGTTATCTAAGGGAACGAGGATGTAATAAGTAGTTATTTAAGGGAACAAGGATGTAATAAGTAGTTATTTAAGGGAACGAGGATGTAATAAGTAGTTATTTAAGGGAACAAGGATGTAATAAGTAGTTATTTAAGGGAACAAGGATGTAATAAGTAGTTATTTAAGGGAACAAGGATGTAATAAGTAGTTATTTAAGGGAACGAGGATGTAATAAGTAGTTATTTAAGGGAACGAGGAAGAAGGATGTAACAGATGCTTATTTAGGGGAACAAGGATGTAATAAATAGTTATTTAAGGGAACGAGGATGTAATAAGTAGTTATCTAAGGGAACGAGGATGTAATAAGTAGTTATTTAAGGGAACGAGGATGTAATAAGTAGTTATTTAAGGGAACGAGGATGTAATAAGTAGTTATCTAAGGGAACGAGGATGTAATAACTAGTTATCTAAGGGAACGAGGATGTAATAAGTAGTTATCTAAGGGAACGAGGATGTAATAAGTAGTTATCTAAGGGAACGAGGATGTAATAAGTAGTTATCTAAGGGAACGAGGATGTAATAAGTAGTTATCTAAGGGAACGAGGATGTAATAAGTAGTTATCTAAGGGAACGAGGATGTAATAAGTAGTTATCTAAGGGAACGAGGATGTAATAAGTAGTTATTTAAGGGAACGAGGAAGAAGGATGTAACAGATGCTTATTTAGGGGAACAAGGATGTAATAAATAGTTATTTAAGGGAACGAGGATGTAATAAGTAGTTATCTAAGGGAACGAGGATGTAATAAGTAGTTATTTAAGGGAACAAGGATGTAATAAGTAGTTATTTAAGGGAACGAGGATGTAATAAGTAGTTATCTAAGGGAACAAGGATGTAATAACTAGTTATCTAAGGGAACGAGGATGTAATAAGTAGTTATCTAAGGGAACGAGGATGTAATAAGTAGTTATCTAAGGGAACGAGGATGTAATAAGTAGTTATCTAAGGGAACACGGATGTAATAAGTAGTTATCTAAGGGAACGAGGATGTAATAAGTAGTTATCTAAGGGAACGAGGATACAAGGACTAAGGATGAAGGACAAAAGGGTGAATGCAGTTTGGAAATAAGAGGCTCAGGTACCAGTAGCATGTGAGGCTCCTATCATGCGTCCTCTGATGAGTCCTTCCCTCCTCTGGTTCCTCACCAGTTTGACCTTCCCCTGCAGCTCCTCCTGGACGTACTGGTTCAGCCCGTCTTTCAGCTCCTCTGAAGCAGAACATCCAGGTTAAAATGACCACAGTGAGGCAAGTTCTCCCACTTAAAAAGATGAGAGAGGCCTTTAATTTTCATCATAGGTACAGCTCAACTATGAGAGACAAAATGAGAAAAAACATCCAGAAAATTGCATTAAATTATGGTGGAAAATAAGTATTTGGTCACCTACAAACAAGCCAGATTTCTGGCTCACAGACCTTAACTTCTTCTGTAAGAGGCTCCTCTGTCCTCCACTGGTTACCTGTGTTAATGGCACCGGTTTGAACTCGTTATCAGTATAAACACATCATGCTTTGGGCCTGGGGCCCAGGACGACTCATCCGTGGAAAGGAAAGAACGAAGGGGGCCGTGTATCGTGAGATTTTGAGTGAAAACCTTCCATCAGGAAGGGCATTGAAGATGAAGCGTGGCTCGGTCTTTCACCATGACAACGATCCCAAACACACCGCCCGGGCAACGGAGGAGTGGCTTCGGAAGAAGCATTTCAAGGTCCTGGAGCGGCCCAGCCAGCCTCCGGATCTCAAGCCCATAGAAAATCAGGTCCGTGTTGCCCAGCAACAGCCCCAAAACATCCCTGCTGTAGATCTGCATGGAGGAATGGGCCAAAACACCAGCAACAGTGTGTGAAAACCTCTGTCATTGCCAACAAAGGGTATTTCACAAAGTATTGTACTCTTGTTATTGACCAAATACTTATTTTCCACCATAATTTGCAAATAACTTAATTAAAAATCCTACAATATTCTGGATGTTTTTCCTCATCTTGTCTCTCATAGTTGAGCTGTACCTACGATGAAAATTAAAGGCCTCTCATCTTTTTAAGGGGGAGAACTTGCACACTTGGTGGCTGAGGAAATACTGCTTTGCCCCACGGTAGGTCATGGAATGACAGTACTCTTTGTTCCTGACTGTTACCGAGCTCGCTGTGGTCATCGACCAGGATGATCTCATGCAGCAGGTAGGCCGGCGTTCGGTCCAACACGCTGTGCACCGTCCTCAGCAGCGCAGAGAAGGCTTCGTTGAAGAAGCAGACCACCACACTGGCAGAGGGTAAAGCCAGAGGATAGGATTTGTCCCGACACCTGAGGGACAGACGGGAAACAGAGGGTTACCTGCCAGGCGGGTCACAACCTACAGGTCCTGGGCTGCAGCAGGTGCTTCTTACTGGGGGTCTCTGGTGTCTGGCAGCTGTCTGTGGTGCCCCAGGCGGGTGGAGATGAGGACATTGAAGGCGTGGCGGTGGTAACCGGTGTCCCGGACCTCCTGGTCCGCTTCGTTGAATATCATCCCTGCAGAGAGTCAGACTGAGTAAACTTCAGCTTCAGATTTAGTCAGTGTCCTCAGACGCCACAGGTCACATGACCTGTAGTGTAGTGGTATTACTGCCACCTTTCCTGTGGGAGATGGTGGTTCAAATCCCCCGCATGAAAGGGGCTCCAGTAGGGGTCCTTAGGTGAGACCCCCTTACCCTACCTGCCTACCTGTAAGTCGCTTTGGATAAAAGCGTCTGCTAAATGCATAAACATGAACATCCATCCATTTTCTATACCGGTAATCCGTTAATCGGGTAGCGGGTAGCGGGTTGGCTGGAGCCCAAACATAAACACCTGACTGCATATTTCAGCAGCACCTTTCAGGGAGTTAACTTTTTATTTGAAACCAGAAAGAAAAACTCTTTATTCAATCAAGTCGTTGCCTCTCTCCTCTTTCAGTGTTCCCAGCAGCACCTGAACGCAACACTCACCCATCTCTGGTGACAGCTCCGCCCCCCTGTTGGCTGGCAGAGGGCGCCGTCCGGCCCTCTGGTCGGACAGTCCTCTGGTGATTGGCTGGCTGCGGTGCTGCAGGGGTGTCCTGCCGCGGCCGGGCTCCGCCCCCAGAGAGAAGTACAGGAAGAGGAGGACGGACCAGGTGGCCGAAGTGACGAGGCAGCCGTAACAGAAGTACCGCAGCGTGACATTGGCCATGGCGGCCAAGCAAGCATGGCCTCACATCACAGAGCTGCGGACAGAGGGGGGGGCTGTGAGATATTCACCACCTGAGGAAGCTGATGATGTCATCAGGCGTGAGCAGACCTACAGCTACAGAACACCCCCCCCTACAGAACCCTACAGAACCCTAAAGAACCCTACAGAACCCTACAGAACCCCCCCTACAGAAACACCCCCCCCCTGCTCCTCAGACTGATTAAAGTCATTTCCCTCCATCTCATCTCCACCAGATAGAAACTTTAACCCTTTTATCCACAGTCCCCCTCATTTCAGGCCTTAGTGTTTGGGACAGGTGGCTTCCAGGTGTGTTCCACTGCTCCAATCCTCAAAGGCCCGTCCAACGGATCAGAACCATCTGCAGGAGGCAGGACCGACGGATCAGAACCATCTGCAGGAGGCAGGACCGACGGATCAGAACCATCAGAACCATCTGCAGGAGGCAGGTTCTGCTCACTTATCTTCACTGATGATGGCGCTGCTCCATCATATCTGATCTGCTCCAGCTGCAGTAAATGCCTCCAAAGCTTCATCCTGCAACAAGAGAATGATCCAAACATCCTGCTGAGCAGCACCAGAGTTTCTCAGAGCTGAAACATGGCCGAGCCGTCAGCTGGTTCTGATCCAGCTGGTTCTGATCCAGATGAGCTTCTATCTGCTGAAGGAGAAACTTAAAGGAGGAACCAGCAGGAGCTGCAGCTGAGGCTCTGAGAGCATCACCTGAGAAGGTGCTCAGCGCTGTGATGTCATCAGTCGCCCACCTCAAGCCGTCCCTGAGAGTAAAGGAAATGCAACAAAGCACCAAACATGGCTGCTCCACACGTTCTGGAGCCTGAACTGAGGGGGGGGGCTGTGGATAAAAAGGGTTGGAACTTCTATACCATGGAACTGAGATCAGTTTTTAATGTTTTACACGATGCTCTCACATCAGCAGTGTTCTCGGTTTTATGAACCCAGTTTGTGATAACGCTGCAGAAAGTAACTTTACTGGCTCCTCATGTGATGAAGGACAATCATTCACCTGAGGGGTCAGAGGTCACACTCAGCTTTAAACCAAACGAACTTCAGCTGGTTTTAAATGACAGTCAGGAGGGTTCTTCATTTTCATGATCAAACAGAGGCAGGTGTCACGTGTCTTCTGTGATTAATAATTCACCCCAAAGCACCCTGAACGCATCACTCCTTTATTACACAGTTACAACTTTAAATGTGGCCTAAAGCAGAATTCCACGGAAAAATCCTCCTTTTTAAGTGCTGAAATGGATTCAGCGGATTCACCTGTTCCCTGTGAAAAGGCTCAGCTCCTGCAGAGTGAACAGCGGCTTCAGCCCGACTGAAACACCGACTTTCATCGGACTGACCCAGAAAAAGCAGCGTGTGTTTAACAGATTAATTCGGCTCTTCAGGCTTTAAAGCTGGAGATTCACTCGGTGTTTTCTCATCACGGCTAACAGCTAACATGAAGAAATGAACGGAACTGGAGCTCAGTTTAAACACACATTAAACACTAAAGCAGGGCTGAGATCATGTTAACTTTACTCTCATTATTATTTGTTCTAACTTCATGCACGTGAGGCTCTACCGAACCGTCAGAGAATATCCGTCCGACAATGGAACCCGTTAGCTTAGCCACTGTTAGCTAACCGCAGAGAAAGAATTCTGTGACAATATAATCAGAGTTTAATCTAAATGCTAACTTCTTACATTTCATCTGCTGAGTGGAACATCGGACTCGGAACTGGGGGGTAATCACGGTCCGGTTCTCTCCGCCGCAGTCCGATTGAACGCCGACCGGACGCAGAGGTTAGCCTGTTCGGCTAAAACTGGACGAACTTCTGAATGGAGCCACAGAGGTAGAAAATAGGGATCCAGGTCCACGGAGTCAGTCCAGGTCACAGACACAAGTTTCATCCACAGACTGGGTTCACAGACATCATCATCATCATCATCAGGTCAAGCGGCAGCGCGCACGTGACTTCCGCTCGGCACTTTGACAACAAACACCAGAGGAAGCTATCAAAGATTTCAAAGTAAAGCTTTACAGTGCAGCCAGGAAGAAATGAGAAACCGGAAGCTGTATTTAACTGTTCAAGTTCTTTAGATGGTGGATGTGCTGTAGAAATAAAACTCATTAAACTGGCGTCTGCCTCTAAACTGTCAAAAAGCACCAAAACAAACCTGGGTCTCACCTGTCGGTTCCCACCTCCTGATGTTCCTCTCAGGAACCTCGGCTGGTTCTGCACAAACAGGGCAGCCTCAGTCCAGTCTCATCGGTGGAACCATGGTGGTGGAACCAGGGTGTGTTTCTGGGGACATCTTCCCAGGGAACACCTCTGGACTTCTGGACCGGTTCTGCTGGCCCTTTCAGTAGATTATAGTGACTTCCTCCTAAAGTAGAGAGCATGGTTCTCACTGAGCTGTGGCTCGAATGCTGCCTCCTCCCTGGAAGGACAGCTTGGATAAAGCATCTCCTGATGAGCGAATGTCAGCGTTTAAATGCTTTGTGTGAAACTGAATATTTGGCTAATCTGCAGATTCAGATTCAGAATGTGAGGCTGATACTCCAGCTGTTACTCCAGCTGTTACTCCAGCTGATACTCCAGCTGTTACTCCAGCTGATACTCCAGCTGTTACTCCAGCTGTTACTCCAGCTGTTACTCCAGCTGTTATTCCAGCTGATACTCCAGCTGTTACTCCAGCTGTTACTCCAGCTGATACTCCAGCTGTTACTCCAACTGTTACTCCAGCTGATACTCCAGCTGTTACTCCAGCTGTTACTCCAGCTGTTACTCCAGCTGATACTCCAGCTGTTACTCCAGCTGATACTCCAGCTGTTACTCCAGCTGTTACTCCAGCTGTTATTCCAGCTGTTACTCCAGCTGTTATTATTATTCCTGTTACTCCAGCTGTTACTCCAGCTGTTACTCCAGCTGTTACTCCAGCTGATACTCCAGCTGTTATTCCAGCTGATACTCCAGTTGTTATTCCAGCTGATACTCCAGCTGATACTCCAGCTGTTACTCCAGCTGTTACTCCAGCTGATACTCCAGCTGTTACTCCAGCTGTTACTCCAGCTGTTACTCCAGCTGTTACTCCAGCTGTTACTCCAGCTGTTACTCCAGCTGATACTCCAGCTGTTACTCCAGCTGTTACTCCAGCTGATACTCCAGCTGTTACTCCAACTGTTACTCCAGCTGTTACTCCAGCTGTTACTCCAGCTGTTACTCCAGCTGTTACTCCAGCTGTTACTCCAGCTGATACTCCAGCTGATACTCTAGCTGTTACTCCAGCTGTTATTCCAGCTGATACTCCAGCTGTTACTCCAGCTGATACTCCAGCTGTTACTCCAGCTGATACTCCAGCTGTTACTCCAGCTGTTACTCCAGCTGTTACTCCAGCTGATACTCCAGCTGTTACTCCAGCTGTTACTCCAGCTGTTACTCCAGCTGTTACTCCAGCTGTTATTCCAGCTGATACTCCAGCTGTTACTCCAGCTGTTACTCCAGCTGATACTCCAGCTGTTACTCCAGCTGTTACTCCAGCTGTTACTCCAGCTGTTACTCCAGCTGTTACTCCAGCTGTTACTCCAGCTGTTACTCCAGCTGATACTCCAGCTGTTACTCCAGCTGTTACTCCAGCTGATACTCCAGCTGTTACTCCAACTGTTACTCCAGCTGTTACTCCAGCTGTTACTCCAGCTGTTACTCCAGCTGATACTCCAGCTGTTACTCCAGCTGATACTCCAGCTGATACTCTAGCTGTTACTCCAGCTGTTATTCCAGCTGATACTCCAGCTGTTACTCCAGCTGATACTCCAGCTGTTACTCCAGCTGATACTCCAGCTGTTACTCCAGCTGTTACTCCAGCTGTTACTCCAGCTGATACTCCAGCTGTTACTCCAGCTGTTACTCCAGCTGTTACTCCAGCTGATACTCCAGCTGTTACTCCAGCTGTTACTCCAGCTGATACTCCAGCTGTTACTCCAGCTGTTACTCCAGCTGTTATTCCAGCTGTTACTCCAGCTGTTACTCCAGCTGTTACTCCAACCTGATGTGAGGAATCTGCTTCGTGGTGACAGAGCACGAAGAAGACATTTATATACAAGTTTTCAAGGTTTCTATCATCCATCTATCTTCTATACCCGTTTGATCCAAAACTTCCAGCTCCATCTTTCAGTAAAATACAGGAAGTTCCTGTTTCTGTTCCACAGAATTATTCCTTTAATCTGAGCTGGAAAAAAGCCTTTAAACCTTTGATCTGAACCAGCTGAATCTGAGGAGCCTCATCATACTTGCTTAAACTTTCAGACTTATGACAGGTGTTGGGGTTGAAGCACATCTGTTTGCTCAGATCTGATCTTGCTTATAGTTAAAGAGGTTAAATCACGTTTTTCTGGGTTTTGACCCTACTTAGTGGCGCCCCCTACAGGTGTCCCTCAGGTGATGGTAGAATAGGTCCAGAGCTCTAAAACTGTTTAAATCTGGTCTGAAGCCCATTTAGTTGCTGCTCTGTAAGCCTTCAAAGTGTCTCAGGTTCAAGGTTCAAAGGTCACCTCTGAGGAGCAGGAGCTGCCCACAGTTTCCATTCTGACACACGTTACTCCCTGAGTGAAGACCTTTCCAACGATGTCTTCCCTTCTGTCCCACACCAGAGTTTAATGTTCATCTAGCTTCTCAGATCCTTATTAAGACCAAGCTGGATGAAATAATCCAACATGTTTAAGGGGCAGTTAGTGGTTACTGACGGCTGCTTAATACAGTCAGACTTTTACATTTGGACCGGTTTAGACCCGGTTTTCCCCATAATTTACAGTGAGTTTCACATTATATTTCTAATGAGCTAATATGTTAATAATAGATGTGTTAATAAAGACCTAATTATCCCTTCTGTATCCCTTTCCCCGGCTGACAGGATGGTCCTGGATGACCAAGACTTCAGTATATTTTAGTGCCAAAAGCTATCTGAATATACAGTTTTAACTTTTTTATTCATAGCTTTACAAATGTTGTTTATTAGCGATGATGTGAAGGTGATGAAGGATTTCCGAACACTTCCAGGGTTTCTTAACATCTTGCAGTAAATTCAGCCGGCCTGGGTCTCATTTTATTGGCTCCACCCTGTTCAAACTGTTAGTTTAGCTCAGAACAGAACTGCTACCAGCGTCTGTAGCTGTTTTATTTATCCGAGCAGCTGTTTAATGATCATTTTTATTCTCCTTTATTCCCGACCTTTTTAACCTGTTTGATTTATTTATCCATGTTTCCTTATTTATTGCTGAAATGAACTGATCTCCAAACGGCAGATGTGGGAAACAAAGTTTAGTTTTTATGTGACGCATAAGAAGGACAAATAAAACCTGTCTTTATTTTATCTGTTTATATATAATCTGTCCCTGAACACATCCTCCTGTAAATAGAATTATTCCGGCTCTCTCCGTTGGCCTCGGAGCTCTGATTGGATGCAGAAGATGTCGGTGATCTTTCAGGTGTTGTTCATCCAAAACAAACTTATTTCTCTGCTGCCTGCGTGCATTTCCTTTACAGCGTGTTTCAGCAGCGAAGCCGGAACTAAAGCTAATTAAAAGCAGCCTGTGGTGATTAACGTGACGTTTACGGAAGCTGCAGCGATAGCAGCGTCCTTAGTAACCACCATAGCAACAAAAATAACCTTCACGGGTTAATAACGAACAAACTGAAGCTTGCTAACACTCCCTGAAGGAAGATTGTAAAAATAAAAAGTAAAATGTTCGCTTTCAACAATGTTTTATGATGTTGAAACTATTTTAAAATGTTTATTTTCCTCTGTGGATAAAAGGCACCTCAGCCCTGACCTCAGGCTGTGCGCAGGCGCACTGGTCGCTCGTGTTGAGGGATATTCGCAGGATTATGCACGAAAATCTGTGCGTAACTTTTCCTACGAACTGTGGGTGAGAGCAGCCTGGTGTTCTGTGTAACCCTAACCCAGGACACTCTCAGAAAAGAGACTTCTCCCCTCAGCCTTTTTATTCTTGTTGACCCAAATGCAGGAGGAGGTGAAGCCAGGTGCTGCCAGCAGAGTCCTGACTGAGAGGAAGACTGAAGAAAAGAGAGGATGATGAGTGCAGGAGCAGCCAGGAGAAGATGAACTGAGGGACTAATTATAATTAAAATGAACAACAGGTGAGAGAAACCGGCAACAAACCAGGTGTGACAAGGCAAAAACTGCCAGAAGTACAGAAAAGATCAGGAAAGAATCATAAAACCAAGAAAGTTAATAAAAAAAGATAAAATTAAGGAAGAAAAGTCAGAGATCAAGATGTACAGAGATAGGAAGGAAGGAATTAATTAATTAATTCCGGGTCGTGTCAGGGCTTCTCCTCCAGCCATGAATAAACGCAGTTAGAATGAAAACAAAGACCCACAAACTGCCACTTTGGGTAAGAAGTTAAACTTTATCAGTAAAATGAGTGAAACTCATGAAATGCTGTAAATTATTCTCCAGTTCAGTCCGCTGTGCTTGCATCGGTCCGCAGGGTGAAGCTCCAGCACCACCTGAGCACAGGATCCTGCAGTGAGATCCGCAGTGTGCACATCCATGAGCGGGAGCGCGCCTGCGAGTCCGCTGCGCGCTCCCGTGGCGGTGCTGCGCTCCGTCATGGAGCTGCTGAGCGGAGGATCAGGCCCACGGACCCGGAGCTGAGGCTGCTCAGGGCCCAGCTTCAGGCGCAGATCTTCGGCCTGCTGAGCGGTGAGAGCCGGGCAGCTGCGGGTGGAGGAGCACCGTCACCCGGCGGCGGGAGCCATGCGCTGCTGGTGCTGCGCACACCTCTGACTGAACAGTCCGGACTTATTCTGCCGCACAGGTGAGAGCCACAACCGGAAATGACGTGTCAGGGAGAGCCCGAACTCACGTGCAGGAGTCACCACCGACTTGTTGTGTTTGTCACCGGCAGCTGAGTTCCGATAATCGGATTATTGGGCTGAGAGGAGATGGGAAGCACCGGAGAAAGGAGGGGGGAGGAGGAGAGGAGCAGCAGGATGAGGAAGAGGAGGCCGCTGAGACTGCTCATGCCTGTAAGTCAATCAATCAATCAATCAATCAATCAATCAATCAGTCAGTCAGTCAGTCAGTCTGTACAGCACTCTGATGGCTGTATGATCAAATATAATAAAACTAAAAAAACTCCATAAAAATTAAACAATTGTTAAAAAGAGGTTAAATATAAGAAATAGAAAATATAAATTTGATTCTGTTCAGCATAAAATCATTAAGAAAGAATTAAATGTAAATAAAATACAGTAAAAATGTGCCTTCAGCTCCCCAGGACGGCTGCTCAGAGCCCAGAAATGAAATTCTTTAGGAGTAAAAACAGACCAGAACTCACAGGTTCATCAACCCAAATCAGACCAATATTTAAGACCATTAAAAATCAGCCTGGAGCCACTGCAGAAAACTGCTGTAAAATGCTTCTGGTGCTCCTCAGCGGATCAGCAGCTGGACCGGATCAAAGAAGCCCGGAAAGATCCACTCAGGAACCAGTGATGAGAGCATGGACCAGTGTCTCTGGACCAGTGTCTCTGGACCAGTATCTCTGGACCAGTATCTCTGGACCAGTGTCTCTGGACCAGTGTCTCTGGACCAGTATCTCTGGATCAGTATCTCTGGACCAGTATCTCTGGACCAGTGTCTCTGGACCAGTGTCTCTGGACCAGTGTCTCTGGACCAGTATCTCTGGACCAGTGTCTCTGGACCAGTGTCTCTGGACCAGTGTCTCTGGACCAGTGTCTCTGGACCAGTATCTCTGGACCAGTATCTCTGGACCAGTGTCTCTGGACCAGTGTCTCTGGACCAGTGTCTCTGGACCAGTGTCTCTGGACCAGTATCTCTGGACCAGTGTCTCTGGACCAGTGTCTCTGGACCAGTATCTCTGGACCAGCCTCAGAGGAACCGTCGCTCTCTGGTTCCTCACCTGAATAACACCCATCTGTTATATTTCCTCTCTGTGTATCAGAACCAGTTACCAACAGTTCTGTTCTGGTTGAGCCTCAGCAAACTGCCTGCCGTCCACGTCTGACGAGTAAAGGAGCGTCTGTGGGGGTTAGGGTTAGGGTTCTGTGGGGCCGGTGTCACCAGGAGCCCGACCCGGGTCAGTCAGTGGAGATCAGAGAGAACCTGAAACCGAGGCTTGGGGAACGCCTTCAGCCGCTTTATGTGATGGAAGCTGACTGATGTCTGTCAGAGACAGAAGATCATCTGGAAACACAGGAAGGGAGTCCCTCACCTGGGCTCAGGTGATCCCAGATCAGAGCTCCACCTTCCAGAGAAGAACAGGAAGTTATCTCCTCAGAACCACCTGAATCTGAAGGAGCCAGACTCAGAAAAGACTTTTTATTCCTGGTTAATTAAAGCTTTAAATGAATGAAAAGGTATGGTCAAAGTTAAGGTTTTAAGTCAAGAAGCTAAACTAGCAGCAAAATTAGAAGAATTATAATAATAATATAACATGTTAACAAGAATAAAGCTGAGACCCAGTTCCTGGTTCTGTTGTTCTTTGAATATGATTTATGAGTGAAATAAAGGTGCACCTTCTCTTCTGATCATGCATTTAAATGGTGATGATGAAAGCTGTTTCACCTGGAAAGTAAAGGTGCCTGAAGGAGTGATGCTGGAGGGGGGGGGGCAGCTCAGAGAGGCACCGAAGTTCCTCTGGTGATGAAAGCTCAGCTCTGAGCTGAATCCTGCTCGGTTGGTTGGGAACGGTTCAGTAAGTGTGGTTCTGACTCATTTCCTTCAGTTTATCTGGGGTCTGAAGGACCTGCAGCTTCCTGCTTCCCTGGATCTCACCTTCTGAGGTGGGCGGAGTCAACAGGTGCTGCGTGAAGCACAAACGGCCCGAAACACGAGTCCGTCTGATGTCATCAGGTAAACACAGCGAGGCGAGAGCAAAGCATGAGGGCGCTACGGCGTGGGAAGGGCGCTACGGCGTGGGAAGGGCGCTACGGCGTGGGAAGGGCGCTACGGCGTGGGAAGGGCGCTACGGCGTGGGAAGGGCGCTACGGCGTGGGAAGGGCTCTACGGCGTGGGAAGGGCGCTACGGCGTGGGAAGGGCTCTACGGCGTGGGAAGGGCTCTACGGCGTGGGAAGGGCTCTACGGCGTGGGAAGGGCGCTACGGCGTGGGAAGGGCGCTACGGTGCGTTCTCTGATGGTCAGCAGCTCGTCTTCCTGTTCAAACATCATCAGGATCCAGGAAGTTCTGGCTGTGGATACGTCCAGGTTCTGTCTGAAGGACGGGCGGCTGGTTCTGCTGTCTGATGGAGGCAGAAAACTAAGAACTCCGTTTTATCCAGAATGGTTCTCAGTTTGTTCCAGAACATTTTCAGGCTTTTTCAGTTTGTTCCAGAACATTTTCAGGCTGGTTCAGGTTGTTCCAGAACATTTTCAGGCTGGTTCAGTTTGTTCCACTCTGGGTTCAGCTTTCACATCACCTGTCAGTGTCTGTACTCTGGATGTTGGTCTGTAGTGGAGGGTGGGGGGACCTCCTGAAACCCAACACCATGTCCAGGGTTCAGGTGGAGGTGGGTTCTCCCCACCGGCCCGTGTTCATCTTCATCAGCAGACTGATGAAGATGTCGTCTGAGGATTTGATGGTGCTGCTCTCTCCGGGTCGGGAATGAGATCCTTCCCCAAGTGGAGGAGTTAAAGTATCTCAGGTCTTGTTCACAGTGAGGGACGAATGGAGCGGGAGGTTGACAGCGGATCGGTGCAGCGTCTGCAGTGTTGCTGCACCGACCCTGAGCTGAGCCAGAAGGTGAAGCTCTCTATTTACTGGTCAGTCTACGTTCCCATCCTCACCGATGGTCCCGAGCTGTGGGGAGAGACCGAAAGAACGAAATGGGTTTCCTCCGCAGGGTTTCTGGGCCTCCCTTAGAGACAGGGTGAGAAGCTCAGTCCTCCGGGAGGGGCTCGGAGTAGAACCGCTGCTCCTCCGCATTGAGAGGAGTCAGATGAGGTGGCATCTGGTTAGGATGCCCCCTGGACGCCTCCCTGGGGAGGTGTTCTGGGCCCGTCCCACTGGGAGGAGACCCGGGGGAGACCCAGGACACGCTGGAGAGACTATGGCCTGGGAACGCCTCGGGGTCCCCCCGGAGGAGCTGGAGGAACAGGGACAGGGACGTCTGGGTTTCTCTGCTAAAGCTGCTGCCCCCAAAGACCCGATTAGTTGGCCCAACAAATAGCCTGATCCCTGTCCTGCAGCATCTGTGAGCATCCGTATTCACATACCTCTTACCTGTGTTTTATAATGTCAAGATTATTATCCAGGAGGGGGAGGGGCTTAGTTTAGGGAGAGGAGCTTAAATGAGGGGGAGGGGCTTAAACTAGGGGAGGGGCGTAAAGGAAAGGGAGGGGTGTAAGGGAGGGGGAGGGGCTTAAACGAGGGGAGGGGCGTAAATGATGGGGAGGGGTGTAAAAGAGGTTAAAGTGACGAGTGTCTGTCAGATAGACTCAGAGGAGTGAACAAACTCCATGGATTGATTATTTCTGGATGCTGAAGAGCAGAAGCTGCAGTCAGTGAGTGTTGATGATTATGATCTGGTCTTCTTCAGTGTGAGATCTGAACTCCTGAGGAGCTAAAGGGTGAAATGATCTGATGCTGCAGCTGGTAAACGTTTATTTTAGCTGAATATATTCTGTATTGATCTTCCGAATTGGCAGAATATCTGCAGTGCTGGAACAGCTTATATGTTCATTTACTCATTTTCTGTTTTACAGCAACATCAAATCTGCTGAAACGTGTTAAAAAAGGTTAAAACAATCAAATAATTTAAAACAGTAAACTGATTAAAGGTCTCTGGACAGATTTAAACCATCAGATCAATAATCTCTTTGATTAAAACCTGATTCCAAACTAAATAAAACAGTTTAATGCAGATAGTTCAGCTCAGTGACAGCAGCAGATGAGAAAGGAAGAAGAAACCTCGCCGCAGGTCAGCATCCATAGCAACCACCCTAACAACGGTAGAAAACGTTTTATTGATAAGTTTTCTGAAGGAGAAACTGATAAAACGACAGATCGTCTCCATTCCCTGAACGAAGAATGAAAATATTATGCAGAGTTCTCTCTGTATTTTTCACAGAAAATAGAATAGGATGAAACGACTGGGTCTCCCTCGCCATCTCTGTTGCAGCTGCAGCGTTTTGCACTTCTTTCTAAAAACTTGTCTAACTTGACTAAACAAACTCAAATCAGCGTTTCTGGAGCCGGAAACTTTCTGTCTCAGATCTGAGTTCAGGTTTAGACTCAGAGTTCAGGATTAGACTCAGAGTTCAGGATTAGACTCAGAGTTCAGGTTTAGACTCAGAGTTCAGGATTAGACTCAAAGTTCAGGATTAGACTCAAAGTTCAGGATTAGACTCAAAGTTCAGGATCAGATTCAGAGTTCAGGATTAGATTCAGAGTTTGTTGTGAACCGGACCTCAGTCTGTGAAGCAAACAGCAACCAGGTTCTGAGTCGTGTTCACAGTGAAGCTGAAGAGGAACCGTCTGCGCTGCTGTTCTGTTCATTAATGTTTTGCAGTGAAGCGTCCTGACAACAGTCTCAACCCAGAATCAACCCAGAATTCACAGTGAATCCGTTTGTGCTGCAGATGGACTCTTTCAGGTTTAAGGCAGGAGGACTTTTCACAAAACTTCTTACTCCTCCAACAAAGTGGAGAAGCTGGAGGAAAGTTGGAGCATGAGCAGAAGTCATGGAATCACTCAGCCTGACCCCCGGAGGAGGATCTGACCTCTGAGCTGACCCCGGTGGAGGATCTGACCCCCGGAGGAGGATCTGACCTCTGAGCTGACCCCGGTGGAGGATCTGACCTCTGAGCTGACCCCGGTGGAGGATCTGACCTCTGAGCTGACCCCGGTGGAGGATCTGACCTCTGAGCTGACCCCCGGTGGAGGATCTGACCTCTGAGCTGACCCCCGGTGGAGGATCTGACCTCTGAGCTGATCCCCGGTGGAGGATCTGACCTCTGAACTGACCCCGGAGGAGGATCTGACCTCTGAGCTGACCCCCGGTGGAGGATCTGACCTCTGAGCTGACCCCCGGTGGAGGATCCGTGCACAGTGACCCTCAGACAGCCGCTTCACTCCTGAATCCTGAAGCTTTTAGCCCGTCTCGTCCAAATTAAAGGCTGAACTGTGAGATCTGCAGTGCTGTGATGTGCACGTTAGGGTTATGTGCACGTTAGGGTTATGTGCACGTCAGGGTTATGTGCACGTCAGGGTTATGTGCACGTGAAGCCCCGCCTCCTCGTGAGTGACACATTAAAGCACCTGATGCAGGCTCAGGAACAGAAGAACTTCTGTAATATTTCAAAGTGATAAGTTTCTGTTCTTAGATTTAAATGAGAAATCTGTTCCACTGATGATAAACAGACAGATTATAAAGGAAGAAGTTTAAAAGCTCATTTTTCACTTCAGAAAGAAAAAGATCTGAAGTTTGATCTATTTGATCTAATTCTACAGTTACTGAGCTCATTATGTGTCTCTGACAGCAGAAAGTGTCTCTGGGAGAGTTCTGTTAAATGATCAGATCTGTAACTCAGTTATTATCTCCCCAGGCGACAGTTTCTGGATCGAACAGCAAAGTTTGGTTTAATGAACGCGTTGAAAATGAATAATTCATCATGTGAGAAGGAAGGAAAGGAGGCAAAGAGCTGAGCTGCTTCTTCTTCTGTTGCTGAGAGCTGAAACCTGGAACAAAGCTTCACAGAGTGTGTGTGGGCGACACACTCGGCCCACGTCTGAGCCATCAGGTTCCCATGGCAACCAGAAATGCTCCGACTCGTGAGAAACAGACAGGTGATGAGGGTCCACAGAGCCCCATACAGTCAGTGGAGCGTGGAGCGAGCTGTTGGGCCTCCGGGGCTGATGGGAAACTCGTCTCCACCATCACCCACAGGGCTGCGTGCACGCTGTGCACGCTGTGCACGCTGTGCACGTGGGACTGTGCACATCTCTCCAACTGATGGGTCCACCCTGAGTGGAAGGTTATCCACTGGAACCAAACTCACGCTGGACCTCAGCAGGACACAGGCGCTGCACCCGTCCACCTGGGGATCAACACCTTTATGGCGCCTTAACTTCCTTAACCTTACCTGGACCTCACAGCTGCTCCACTTTCTGAGAACACTCAGAGGGAACAACTCTTTATTGCCGCCCGCATCAGATCCAAGTCCCTGATGTTAGCTACAAAGAGCTTAATGGAACGGCTCCATCTACTTGAAGGCTCTTGCAAAGGCTTCTGTCCCAACTGGGTCCCTCCGTTGGTCCCAGGATTGTCGTCTAGCAGCTCCTACACCACGCCTAAGACAATCCAAACTCTGTTCATGTGTCGTCCCACGATGGTGGAATGACCTACCGAGCGCTACCAGAACAGGGGCGTCCCTGTCTATCTTCAAGAAGCTCCTGAAAACCCAGCTCTTCAGAGAGCATCTCCTATCCCAGCACTTACCTTGTACTTCCCTCCCCCCTCTATCTCTGCCCTTTATCTTTCTGCACTTCCTTCTATGCCTGCACCCTATCTCTACTCTGTCCCCTCTGACAGAGTCGGACTCCTGGGTTCCTTCTATGTAGCTTATTGTTAGCTTTTATAAAGCTGCTATATCTTCATTTGTAAGTCGCTTTGGATAAAAGCGTCTGATAAATACAGAAACATCTACTGTATTTATTATTCTTATCCAACCTCAGACCGCATGGCTCCGCCCCCTCCCTGCCTGGACTCCATCAGCTCCTGTTCCAGCTGTTACCATCAGGCAGATGTTCCAGATGAGCAGCAACACACATTCATTCATTCATTGATGGATGTTTTTGATGCTGCTGCACCTTGGGCAGTAAGGTCTAAGTTTCTGTTGAATACTTTGCTTAAAACGACAGATGAAGCTCTGCGTATTCATCTCTGAGTTCTGTGGACCTTCAGTGACCTCCAGTGACCTCCAGTGACCTTCAGCGACCTTCAGTGAGCATGAAGCCTGTTAGCTTACAGCATGAGGACGGTTATCCCGGCTGATGAATATGTTCCAGTTGGATCTGTTAAACGTGATTCAGTGGAAAAGCTGCGGATCAGAACGCTGAGCTGGTTTTCTCCCACACTAAGTCGATCCGTCAGCGTTTGGTTTCGCCGGGCTCAGCAGATGTTTGGAGATAATCTGATTTCCACTCTGTTTACACCTTAAACATGACGCCTCTTAGTTTCCTCTGTGCTTTGCAGTTTGAGGTGAAAAAAACTCTGCCACAGATCAACTTTCCAACCAAAACTAAGCTGACAGAGAGCTGAGGATTCATTCTCAGCGAGCTCGGTTACCATGGTAACTTACTCTGGACGGCAAACCTGCTCCGGTCAGGGAAGCTTTCAGCATTGATCTGAATCCAATAAAAGGCTCCACCCAAGGAGAGCGTTAAGATGGGAACGCATCATCCAGGACGATCCGTTACATGTTTTCTGTTAAAGGAAGATTCAAGAAGCTTTATTTATCCCGACAGAAACTGCTGTGAAACAGTTACGAACCAGAGGGAAAGTACTGAATAAAATTAGATTAGATTAAAACTAAAGCTAACATGAAATAACATCAGTAGCTGAATACAATGTGTGCAAAGGGTTAACCCAAAGGGGAAGTGTTACAGTGGAGCTGCAGCCGTGGGGGATTAACAGCAAACTGCTGTAAAAAAGGATGTAAAGTTACTGTGAAATTATTATTATTATTGATCATGTTTCCCTTCTGCCTGGTGGAGCAGAGTCTGTATGAGAGAGAAGCAGGAAGGAGTAGAGTCATCACAGGAAGTTTAATTGTTTAAGTAGGAAAGACATCGAGCTGTTTCTGTACATTTAGGGCTCTCACTTTTCTTTTAAAGAAGAGGATATTTTGGCCATTTGTCCCCACTAAGGATGATTTCACTCAGACTAACAGCTTGATGTATTAATATGATGTAACTGTGGCATCAGCTTCCAGCTTTACTGTGGTCCAGACGTTATGGAATTAAAAACTTACCAGATGAAAGGATGTTTTTGTGTTTTTTATCAGCACCAAAGTCCTTTTCACATCTGGGGGAATCGGACTAATTGTCCTGCATGTGATTCACATGCAGCACAGTGACTGGATGCAGGGCTGCGTTAAATGTATACGACATGTGGAACTGGTTATGTTTATGTATTTAGCAGGCGCTTTTATCCAAAGCAACTAACTTACGCATTTACGCAGTCAGCAATCCGTTGCCACGCCATTTGGCGTCTCTGTGATGCTGCCACCGTGTTAGATTTTGGGAGGAACCCCGGGTAGGTTGAGCTTTATAGGCTGGGAGTAACCCCGGGTAGGTTGAGCTTTATAGGCTGGGACTAACCCCGGGTAGGTTGAGCTTTATAGGCTGGGAGTAACCCCGGGTAGGTTGAGCTTTATAGGCTGGGACTAACCCCGGGTAGGTTGAGCTTTATAGGCTGGGAGTAACCCCGGGTAGGTTGAGCTTTACAGGCTGAGAGTAACCCCGGGTAGGTTGAGCTTTATAGGCTGGGACTAACCCCGGGTAGGTTGAGCTGGATATGCTGGGACTAACCCCGGGTAGGTTGAGCTTTATAGGCTGGGACTAACCCCGGGTAGGTTGAGCTTTATATGCTGGGACTAACCCCGGGTAGGTTGAGCTTTATAGGCTGGGAGTAACCCCGGGTAGGTTGAGCTTTATAGGCTGGGAGTAACCCCGGGTAGGTTGAGCTTTATAGGCTGGGAGTAACCCTGGGTAGGTTGAGCTTTACAGGCTGAGAGTAACCCCGGGTAGGTTGAGCTTTATAGGCTGGGACTAACCCCGGGTAGGTTGAGCTGGATATGCTGGGACTAACCCCGGGTAGGTTGAGCTTTATAGGCTGGGACTAACCCCGGGTAGGTTGAGCTTTATATGCTGGGACTAACCCCGGGTAGGTTGAGCTTTATAGGCTGGGACTAACCCCGGGTAGGTTGAGCTGGATATGCTGGGAGTAACCCCGGGTAGGTTGAGCTTTATAGGCTGGGAGTAACCCCGGGTAGGTTGAGCTTTATAGGCTGGGAGTAACCCCGGGTAGGTTGAGCTTTATAGGCTGGGAGTAACCCCGGGTAGGTTGAGCTTTATAGGCTGGGACTAACCCCGGGTAGGTTGAGCTTTATAGGCTGGGACTAACCCCGGGTAGGTTGAGCTTTATAGGCTGGGACTAACCCCGGGTAGGTTGAGCTTTATATGCTGGGACTAACCCCGGGTAGGTTGAGCTTTATATGCTGGGACTAACCCCGGGTAGGTTGAGCTTTATAGGCTGGGACTAACCCCGGGTAGGTTGAGCTTTATAGGCTGGGACTAACCCCGGGTAGGTTGAGCTTTATATGCTGGGACTAACCCTGGGTAGGTTGAGCTTTATAGGCTGGGAGTAACCCCGGGTAGGTTGAGCTTTATAGGCTGGGAGTAACCCCGGGTAGGTTGAGCTTTATATGCTGGGAGTAACCCCGGGTAGGTTGAGCTTTATAGGCTGGGACTAACCCCGGGTAGGTTGAGCTTTATAGGCTGGGAGTAACCCCGGGTAGGTTGAGCTTTATAGGCTGGGAGGAACCCCGGGTAGGTTGAGCTTTATATGCTGGGACTAACCCTGGGTAGGTTGAGCTGGATAGGCTGGGAGTAACCCTGGGTAGGTTGAGCTTTATAGGCTGGGAGTAACCCCGGGTAGGTTGAGCTTTATATGCTGGGAGTAACCCCGGGTAGGTTGAGCTTTATAGGCTGGGACTAACCCCGGGTAGGTTGAGCTTTATATGCTGGGACTAACCCCGGGTAGGTTGAGCTTTATAGGCTGGGAGTAACCCCGGGTAGGTTGAGCTTTATAGGCTGGGAGTAACCCCGGGTAGGTTGAGCTTTATAGGCTGGGAGGAACCCCGGGTAGGTTGAGCTTTATATGCTGGGACTAACCCTGGGTAGGTTGAGCTGGATATGCTGGGAGTAACCCTGGGTAGGTTGAGCTTTATAGGCTGGGAGTAACCCCGGGTAGGTTGAGCTTTATATGCTGGGAGTAACCCCGGGTAGGTTGAGCTTTATAGGCTGGGACTAACCCCGGGTAGGTTGAGCTTTATAGGCTGGGACTAACCCTGGGTAGGTTGAGCTTTATATGCTGGGAGTAACCCGGGTAGGTTGAGCTTTATAGGCTGGGAGTAACCCCGGGTAGGTTGAGCTGGATATGATGGGAGTAACCCCGGGTAGGTTGAGCTTTATAGGCTGGGACTAACCCTGGGTAGGTTGAGCTTTATATGCTGGGAGTAACCCCGGGTAGGTTGAGCTTTATATGCTGGGAGTAACCCCGGGTAGGTTGAGCTTTATAGGCTGGGAGTAACCCCGGGTAGGTTGAGCTTTATAGGCTGGGAGTAACCCCGGGTAGGTTGAGCTTTATAGGCTGGGACTAACCCTGGGTAGGTTGAGCTTTATAGGCTGGGAGTAACCCCGGGTAGGTTGAGCTTTATATGCTGGGACTAACCCCGGGTAGGTTGAGCTTTATAGGCTGGGAGTAACCCCGGGAACTCCAGGACACGGCAGGACACTAGAGTTTCTGAGCCGGGACGTTCCAGATGATGTTTCCAACCTGGAAACTCAAATGGAGCATCCCCATCGGGTTTCTCTGTGCATGCTGGGAGATAACCACGGTCTGAGGCAGGAGCGGGTGGCAGAATGAGTCAGATACAACCTGATTTTAGAGTTTCTCCTGATGCTGTGATGACGGACTGATTGATTGGCTGTTCACTCAGATTCAGTTGAAGGTTGCATTCTGTCACATGTGGATTTCTCTGAGGCTTCACTGCTGTGTTGAGGCTCCCTGATGCTGTCATGATTCTATCAAGGCAGTGAAATGTGTCCTGTGTTCAGTCCCCTGATAACAGTGTCTGTCTCTGCAGGACCTGAGTGTTTTCACGATGCCTTTCCTGGAGGGAGATCCAGGCCCAGCAGAGAGAGATGGAAGCAGGAAGGTAAAACCACACACTGATGAGGACACAAACAACCTGCTGATCATCTCCATCTGAAATCGATCAATTCTGGTTAAAGCTCAGCGTCTCTATGCAACATGGTGTCAACACACAGTAGCAGGGAACCTAATACAAACACAACATAAACAGCCACGTTAAAGCATTGTAAAAGCTCAAATTAAAGAAAAAATAAACTTAGATTTCAACTTCAGAGCAGACAAGAAGTAAAACAGATTTAAAACATCAGCCTAAAGAAGGTATGAAACGGACAAAGGGAAATGCCAGCAGGCGGCTGCACAAACGAATAGACCACAGCACACTTCCACTGGGTCATCAGACTGAAAGGAGAAGCTGTGCTGTGGCTCTGGATGTTGGTGCTCAGGTTGTCTTTGACTCCAAACCAACAGCTTTCTGAAGTTTACTTTGTTGGCACAAAGGAATCAGATCTGACCTCTTTGCTTAGCCTCACAGAGACAAAGATTTCTGGTTCTGGAGGCTACTGAGTGGTTCTGAGTTACCTGGTTTCAGGTAAACTGTTCATGTTCAAAGCAAAGGAGGCTCAATCTGAAAAGTTAACTTTTTAACAGCTTTCTTACATTTATCTTGTTCAGTCTTGGTTCAGATTATGTTTTACGGTCTGATGGGTCACTGGTCCAGCCCACACTGGTCCGGATGGTTTCCATGCTCTGCAGGAGCTAATGTGTCCTCCCGTCCTGCAGGGGGAGCCTCTGTGCCGCTCCGCCAGCCCCACCAAGAGCTTCTTTCACCGGGCTCCGTTCAGCCGGCCCTCCAGCCCCCGCTCCGCTCCTCCCTGGACCTCGAGCTCAAAGATGAGTCCAAGTTCTCCCAAAACCATCTTCCCCTACCAGACTGGACCCCCCATGCAGGACTCTCCACCAAAGTCTCCACGCAGGTACGCACACCTGAGCCAGAACCAATCCATTAAATCCCAAATTTGTCCAATTCTTACAGAGCCCATTAAAAATGCAGCAGAACTATGGGATGTTTCAGGCTCACCTGAGCCATCCCTAACTATAAGCTTTATCAGAAAGGAAAGTTTCAGCCTGATCTTAAAGGTAGAGAGGGTGTCTGCTTCCTGAAGCCAAACTGGCAGCTGGTTCCACAGAGAGGGGCCTGATAACTGAAGGCTCTGCCTCCCATTCTGCTTTTAGGGGCCTGATAACTGAAGGCTCTGCCTCCCCTTCTGCTTTTAGGGGCCTGATAACTGAAGGCTCTGCCTCCCGTTCTGCTTTTAGGGGCCTGATAACTGAAGGCTCTGCCTCCCATTCTGCTTTTAGGGGCCTGATAACTGAAGGCTCTGCCTCCCATTCTGCTTTTAGGGGCCTGATAACTGAAGGCTCTGCCTCCCATTCTGCTTTTAGGGGCCTGATAACTGAAGGCTCTGCCTCCCATTCTACTTTTAGGGGCCTGATAACTGAAGGCTCTGCCTCCCATTCTGCTTTTAGGGGCCTGATAACTGAAGGCTCTGCCTCCCATTCTGCTTTTAGGGGCCTGATAACTGAAGGCTCTGCCTCCCATTCTGCTTTTAGGGGCCTGATAACTGAAGGCTCTGCCTCCCATTCTGCTTTTAGGGGCCTGATAACTGAAGGCTCTGCCTCCCATTCTGCTTTTAGGGGCCTGATAACTGAAGGCTCTGCCTCCCATTCTGCTTTTAGGGGCCTGATAACTGAAGGCTCTGCCTCCCATTCTGCTTTTAGGGGCCTGATAACTGAAGGCTCTGCCTCCCATTCTGCTTTTAGGGGCCTGATAACTGAAGGCTCTGCCTCCCATTCTGCTTTTAGGGGCCTGATAACTGAAGGCTCTGCCTCCCATTCTGCTTTTAGGGGCCTGATAACTGAAGGCTCTGCCTCCCATTCTGCTTTTAGGGGCCTGATAACTGAAGGCTCTGCCTCCCATTCTGCTTTTAGGGGCCTGATAACTGAAGGCTCTGCCTCCCATTCTACTTTTAGGGGCCTGATAACTGAAGGCTCTGCCTCCCATTCTGCTTTTAGGGGCCTGATAACTGAAGGCTCTGCCTCCCGTTCTGCTTTTAGGGGCCTGATAACTGAAGGCTCTGCCTCCCATTCTGCTTTTAGAAACTGCAGCCTGAGAGCAAAGTTTCAGCCTAACATGTGTGTGTTTCAGGCTCAGTTTCAGTGGGATCTTCAGGTCCGCCTCCAGGGATTCAAACCAGCAGCCGTCCTCCTCCCCCGTCAGCATCAAACTGTTCGCGCGCAACAAGAGAGACAAAGCCAGAGGTACAGTGTGTGCTTTTATCTGTTTATATTCAGAGTTTCTGAGGTTCTAAAGCAGCTGGGTCACTCCCTGGTTCTGGTGCTGATGATCTCAGTCGAGCTTTATTTCTGTTGAACAGACGTCAGATCGATCAATAACTGGAAATCAATCAGTCTGTGTTCCACTCTGTGAATCTGTAAGATCTCTGAGCCACCAGAGTGGATCCGTTAATCTGAGCTCAGCATCAGCCCTTTGGACCAGAACCGGAACACATTAATCACCCAAACCTGCACCTTCAGACGAGCTGCTCTGCAGGCAGATGAAGGTCAGCTGATCCCTGCAGAGGAGTCACGTAAAACATTACTTACAGCACAGGACAGGAATGAAAACCGGCGGAAAACCATGTTTTTCAGTTCCTTACTGGGATCAAACTGGAAACCTTCAGCCTCTCAAAGCTTCTGACGTCATCGTTTTCAGGTGAACATGAATCGGTGTGAAGCTTCACTTCATGTTTCTACTTCCTTCAGATGCCGATGAACAGAAGTTTGATTTCTGGTGGTGCTTTTGATATGAGCCTCAGGCCTGAATGACTCACAGGTTCATAAAGTTTGGACAAACGCCTCAGGCTGAAAAGCTGATGATGGATGAAACTTTAATGAGGAGATTTATTTCGAACGGGTTCTCGGGACAGAACAGATGCTCCTTTGTGACTTTTCCTTCCTCACCACATGCAGCTCAGGGTTTTAGAATCAATACAAAACAGGATTATGTTCGTGTTTTATGGCTTTGTTTCATGAATTATTCTGTTCTATGACATTAGAACGAACCGTGCTCATCTCTCTGTGAAGCAGGGAAAAGGCATGTAGAAGAAGACTGCTGTTCAGAAGGTGAAGAAGAAGAAAGCGGAGCAGTCATTGCTTGTGTTGTGTGAGAAGTTTCAGGAAAACACATGTGAGAAGTGGAGGCTGATAAAGAATGACAGCATTAACAGATGCTGCTACCTCCAACTTGACTTCATGGCAGTAATCGTTACAATCTGGCATTTCAGAATAAGAGACTTTAGAGAAGTTGTGTTCTTTGGCGCCCCCTACAGATGTGGATGTAACTATATCAGCGGCGTAATAAAAACAGTAAAAACCCAACGAGCCCTGCACATGCACAGCCGCACGCAGGAATCTGTTGTCATGTTGAAGAGTCTTTAAATGACCGTAAAACGATGGCACAGGCCTGGAGACTGTCCCCCAGGTGCTCCGGGGCAGTTTCAGAACCGATAATGTGCAGAACAGAAAACAGGTCAGAATCTCGTAGTTTTAAGGTTCACAAACTTCTGTGGCGCTGCTTTAAGGAGGACCGGCATCGTTTCATGTCTCCAGTCAGTCCATCAGCTGGATGTCCTGGTTCTGGCCCAGCAGAACATGTGTCAGAACAGCCTGGTTCAGTGCTGCGTTGGGAACAGCTGGTCTGTGGCGTCCTGCAGCTGTGGAAGTGAACAGTGACCTGATATCAGAAAGCTGCTGCTTTATTATCTGCTCATAATCCCTGTAACTGTGATCCTTTAATGAACCGAGCTCATCGGGCCCAGATGGAGCCGAGGAAGCTTTGGTTTCTGCCGTCAGACACAAAGTGGTACACTGTAAAAACTCTGACTGTGCTTCATGAACTCTGTTCAGGAAACTAGATGAACCTGCTGCTACGAAACGTTACAGAAAGCAAGTGACTCTGGATCTGTGTCCGGTTTGGTTTCATATCTGACAGAAGCAGCACAGCGTTTTATTTACAGGTCCTTCCATGTTCCTGTTGCTATCTTTTTACAACAGAGAGAAGTTTTTCCAATCAATCCAGAGTCAGGTTCAAGTCCTAATGTTAACTACTTTATGTAGCTTCAAATGTCAAACAAAGTTGGACGTTGTTGCCTTCCCATCCGTAATTTCTGAACCACACATTTTGTATGGATGGATGATGGATGATGGATGGATGGACGATGGATGGATTGATGGATGATGGATGATGGATGGATGGATGGATGGATGGATGGATGATGGATGGATGATGGATGATGGATGGATGAATGATGGATGATGGATGGATGATGGATGATGGATGGATGAATGATGGATGATGGATGGATGGATGATGGATGGATGATGGATGATGGATGATGGATGATGGATGGATGATGGATGGATGATGGATGATGGATGGATGATGGATGGATGATGGATGATGGATGGATGAATGATGGATGATGGATGATGGATGGATGGATGGATGGATGATGGATGGAGTTATGGATGGATGATGGATGATGGATGATGGATGGATGATGGATGGATGATGGATGGAGTTATGGATGGATGATGGATGATGGATGATGGATGGATGATGGATGGATGGATGGATGATGGATGATGGATGGATGGATGGATGGATGATGGATGGATGGATGATGGATGGATGGATGATGGATGGACGATGGATGGATAGATGATGGATGATGGATGGATGGATGGACGATGGATGGAGTTATGGATGGAGTTATGGATGGATGATGGATGGATGGATGGATGATGGATGATGGATGGATGGATGATGGATGGATGGATGGATGATGGATGATGGATGGATGGATGATGGATGGATGATGGATGGATGGATGGATGGATGGATGATGGATGGATGGATGGATGGATGGATAGATGATGGATGGAGTTATGGATGGATGATGGATGATGGATGATGGATGGATGATGGATGGATGGATGGATGATGGATGATGGATGGATGGATGGATGGATGATGGATGGATGGATGATGGATGGATGGATGATGGATGGACGATGGATGGATAGATGATGGATGATGGATGGATGGATGGACGATGGATGGAGTTATGGATGGATGATGGATGATGGATGATGGATGGAGTTATGGATGGATGATGGATGATGGATGGATGGATGGATGATGGATGATGGATGGATGGATGATGGATGGATGGATGGATGATGGATGATGGATGGATGGATGATGGATGGATGATGGATGGATGGATGGATGGATGATGGATGGATGGATGATGGATGGACGATGGATGGATAGATGATGGATGATGGATGGATGGATGGACGATGGATGGAGTTATGGATGGAGTTATGGATGGATGATGGATGATGGATGATGGATGGAGTTATGGATGGATGATGGATGATGGATGGATGGATGGATGATGGATGATGGATGGATGGATGATGGATGGATGGATGATGGATGGACGATGGATGGATAGATGATGGATGATGGATGGATGGATGGACGATGGATGGAGTTATGGATGGAGTTATGGATGGATGATGGATGATGGATGATGGATGGAGTTATGGATGGAGTTATGGATGGATGATGGATGATGGATGGATGGATGATGGATGGATGATGGATGGATGGATGGATAGATGATGGATGATGGATGGATGATGGATGGATGGATAATAGATGGATGGATGGATGATGGATGATGGACAGACCCTCTGGCTCCTCGGCACTGAACCAGGTTCTTTCTGAAGACCACGGGATGCATTCAGGTGTCATAACAACAGAGGGAGGATGGACAGATGTTTGATTACCAAACAGCAGCACTTCTATCATCCTAACTTCTCATCTGGAGCAGATGAACTGCTCATAGTGGAAGGAGCTGCAGTCCATGGAAGCTGTAGGTCCAGGTGTCCAAACATCTGCACAGATGTTCTGCGATGGTCCTGGAGCTCGTGGTGTTTCCTCTCAGCTGAACGTCTAAAAGTGGAAACAGAAGGCTTCCGTGCTGTGGTCACATCTGTTTCTGGTTCCTGACACCATGGGCTGCAGGACCTTATTCCAACACTGCCCCCAGGTGGCAGCAGCTGGCTATAAGATGCATTCAGGTTCCTGTTTCTGTTGTGCTCTGCTGCCACGAAGGCCTGCATGTTGATGTTCTTCCACCAGCTGTTGCTCCAGTTTCTTAACTCTGAGCTGGTGAAACGTTTCTAAAACCAGCTTCCAGGAGGTCAGGGAAGCAAACTGAGCCTGACTTCACCTGCTGAATGTTTAGCAGTGCAGCAGCAGAGGGAGGCGTGGCCAAACACCCAGAGCGAGGTCGGTTAACTCAGAGTGAAGTGATACTCTGCAGGGCTGAAACACTGTCCTCTGAGCAGCTTCACACTGTCCTCTGAGCAGCTTCACACTGTCCTCTGAGCAGCTTCACACTGTCCTCTGAGCAGCTTCACACTGTCCTCTGAGCAGCTTCACACTGTCCTCTGAGCAGCTTCACACTGTCCTCTGAGCAGCTTCACACTGTCCTCTGAGCAGCTTCACACTGTCCTCTGAGCAGCTTCACACTGTCCTCTGAGCAGCTTCACACTGTCCTCTGAGCAGCTTCACACTGTCCTCTGAGCAGCTTCACACTGTCCTCTGAGCAGCTTCACACTGTTCTGACCTGAGGAGCCGCAGGTTGGAGGATTTTACTCTCAGCTTGGAGGAAGGCAGCCGTTTTATCCGTCCTGTCGGCCTGATGCTTCTGCTCGTGTCGTCTCTGATGGTTTGTTGTCTTTGGCTGGAGGCTGAGAACAGGCCTTTTACTAAAGCTGACTTTATTAAAGCCAATAAAGGCAGTGAAATAATGTGCTCATTGAAGGCAGCAGCAGCCAATCAGAGCAGGGCGCTGGCTGAAGGCTGGTTAATTAGTTTAATTGGATTTTAGGCAGCTGGAAGCTCAAATTTAAAGTTTATTTAAGTTTAACTTGTTTAAGCTTAATTTAACTGATATGTGTTGGTGAAGCCTTTTCGTTATTATGCAGCTTATTGATCTTTCCTCTCAAATATTCTTTATCTGACTTCATCACAACCTTTCACTTTATTTCAAACTACTTCAGCCTCAGTGATTCATTATTTAGTATCTTCAGTAGCTCTGATTTCTTCTTCATTTAGTTACAAATAGAAATAAAAGATAACGAGGAAGTTTGATGGCCATGAAGCGCCTGAGCAGCCTGATGCCGAGGAAGAGGAAAGATAAGGAGAGATGGGCGGGGAGGAGGAGGAGCGAACCCTTTGGAGGAGGAGAGGAGGAGGAGAGGACAGACATGGGACTCAGACAGATGCAAAGATGGAGGCTGAGGAGGAGGTCTGAGCCGTGTGGGCAGATGGAGGAAGAAGAAAAGACCAAGGAGAAGAAGAAGAGCGAGTGGAGGAAGGAGCACAGGAAGTCTGAAACCAAGGAGGAGCTGAGCGGGAGGAGAGAACGCAGGATGTCTGTGTCCTGTGTGGCGGTGGAGGACCGAGCCGGAGGACCGCTGGACGGGAGGCAGAAGGCGGGGAGACGGCGGTCCGAGCCCTGCAGCGTCCTCCAGGTCCAGCTGCTTCCTCTGTCCTTCAGGAGGAGGCGGGAGCTGCGCCCCGGCCGCAGGACGCCCTGCGGCGAGGAGGCAGAGCGACGGCGAGGAGACGGGCAGCTGACCAGGGGGGCGCCGGTCGGCCCTCTGGACAACAGTAAGACGTCTCCTCCTTCAGACATCTCCTAACAGTTTAACAGTTTAACAGTTTAACTGCAGTTTAACAGCAGTTTAACAGCAGTTTAACTGCAGTTTAACTGCAGTTTAACAGTTTAACAGCATTTTAACAGCATTTTAACAGCAGTTTAACAGCAGTTTAACAGTTTAACAGCAGTTTAACAGCAGTTTAACAGCAGTTTAACAGCATTTTAACAGTTTAACTGCAGTTTAACAGCAGTTTAACAGCAGTTTAACTGCAGTTTAACAGTTTAGCAGCAGTTTAACAGCAGTTTAACAGTTTAACAGCAGTTTAACAGCATTTTAACAGCAGTTTAACAGCAGTTTAACAGTTTAACAGCAGTTTAACTGCAGTTTAACAGCAGTTTAACAGCAGTTTAGCAGTTTAACTGCAGTTTAACAGTTTAACAGCAGTTTAACAGCAGTTTAACAGCAGTTTAACAGCAGTTTAACAGTTTAACTGCAGTTTAACAGCAGTTTAACAGCAGTTTAACAGCAGTTTAACAACAGTTTAACTGCAGTTTAACAGCAGTTTAACAGCAGTTTAACAGCAGTTTAGCAGTTTAACTGCAGTTTAACAGTTTAACAGCAGTTTAACAGCAGTTTAACAGCAGTTTAACAGCATTTTAACAGCAGTTTAACAGCAGTTTAACAGCAGTTTAACAGAAGTTTAACAGTTTAACTGCAGTTTAACAGCAGTTTAACAGCAGTTTAGCAGTTTAACTGCAGTTTAACAGTTTAACAGCAGTTTAACAGCAGTTTAACAGCAGTTTAACAGTTTAACAGCAGTTTAACAGCAGTTTAACAGCAGTTTAACAGTTTAACTGCAGTTTAACAGCAGTTTAACAGCAGTTTAACAGCAGTTTAACAACAGTTTAACTGCAGTTTAACAGCAGTTTAACAGCAGTTTAACAGCGGTTTAGCAGTTTAACTGCAGTTTAACAGTTTAACAGCAGTTTAACAGCAGTTTAACAGCAGTTTAGCAGTTTAACTGCAGTTTAACAGTTTAACAGAAGTTTAACAGCAGTTTAACAGCAGTTTAACAGCAGTTTAACAGCAGTTTAACAGCATTTTAACAGCAGTTTAACAGCAGTTTAACAGCAGTTTAACAGCAGTTTAACAGCAGTTTAGCAGTTTAACTGCAGTTTAACAGTTTAACAGAAGTTTAACAGCAGTTTAACAGCAGTTTAACAGCAGTTTAACAGCATTTTAACAGCAGTTTAACAGCAGTTTAACAGCAGTTTAACAGCAGTTTAACAGCAGTTTAACTGCAGTTTAACAGCAGTTTAACTGCACAGAACAGCTGGAGATGGAAACCTTCTCAGCAGCCCACTAACAGCACTCTGTACCCACAGGATGAATGATCTGATGCAGACATCTTCATCACTGATTTCCACCTCATGCCACCCTGAGGCTTATTCTGGTGTCCTGCCTTCATCTATCTGAAGTATTTTGGTGTTTTTCCTTCATGTTTTCCCTCAAACCGATAAAATGGTTCATTCTAAGCAGTTCAGAAACCTTTTTAATGTGATTGTTGCAGCTGTAGGTGAAGCTGTGGGTTTATGGGGCTGCTGTGGTGTTTCTGAGCAGCAGGTCCTTTAATCTGTGTCGGTCCTCAGCCTAAAACCTGCACTTAAACATAGCCTGGTGTCACTTCTTTAACTGCATATGAAACCCAAAGGAGTTGGTAATGTATCTCTGGATTGTTCAGCAGCATCCGAGTGACATGATGGGACCCCTGAACCATGGGGTGGGGGGCCTGAACCACGGCATTGTGGTTCTTTGGATCCTATTCTGTGAAGCTTCGACATGTTCAGTGCTGAGGCTGATGAAGGCTGATAAAGGCTGACTGATGCTGCTCTGCAGCTCACCTCTCTGTCTGTTTGTCATGATCTTCGTTTCGTTCCAGTTGGAGTAAAATAAACCACAGCAGGGTGCTCTGTAGCTCAGGGCCTCAGGGCGCCCTAACAGTTAATATTACAGACCAGCTGCAGGTGTAGAAGTGGGTAGAATGTGAGACAGAACTATCAAAGCTTCAGCCTTTCTGCTTTTTAACATTTATAACAGTTTTTTCAGCTGTTGTGACGTCAGTTATGCTGCAGAGCGCAGATTACAGCGTTCAGAACAGCCATAAACTCAGTTTCTGAGGCTTTCTCACAGATCTTCTGCTCGCTCATCACATCTGGACACATCTGGTCACATCTGGACACATCTGGTCACATCTGGACACATCTGGACACAGAAGACAAACAGGGAGACGCCTGATGCTGAAGCTGAGATTTTAGAAAAGACAAACGAGTGCAAAGAGTGAAACCGAGCAAACAACCCGCTGCCTCCTCAAATCATCGCTTCAGATAGTGATCAGGAACATCAGCAGCAGGTCTGATCATCATCCAGCAACCAATCAGGTGCCTTCAGGAGCTGCCCCCCCCCGAGGACTCCACCAAAGCCAAGGCTTTATTTCACAGTTAGCTTCCTCCTTCTCTCCAGCCCTCCACAGACCAAACCGGTCATATGACCCCTCTGTGGTGAAAGCAGGATTCATCCAGCAGTCACCTGATGCTGGCCGGCTTCAGGTTTCCTCTGAGGCCTGTCGGCTGATGAATCTCAGCTCGGCTCAGTGGCTCTCGCCCGTCTCTCGGTCTGCAGCTCATCGGCCGCCTCGCGGCGGGACAAACGGCTGAAAAACAAACCTGATCCTGTTATCTCTGCTCAGGTTCGAGTCGGCGTGCGTCACTCAGCCTCAGCAGGCCGCCTCTTCCCTCCAAAACTCCACCTGGAATCGCTGTTTGTGTGGGAGTGTTTCAGTGTAATCTCACTGCAGTTCTCTGTGTTCTGACCCGCTGATAACAGGAGGAAACCAGTGCGAGACAGAGGTGAAGGTTTTCTCTGGAAGCAGGTGCATCAACTTCTAACTGAAAAATAAGGACGATCAAAGCTCAAACACCAAATTCTGTTTGAGTTTTGACCTTTTCTTGAATATTTATTGAATCCAGTGACAGAACCCTTCATGCTCCTTCTTAGGAGCTGCAGTTTTACTTATTATATACTGAGTTTTTCCTCATGTACAGCCTGTGGAGTTTATTCAGAGTTCTCTGAGAGCAGAACCGAACCTTTCAGACCAATCACAGGCCACAGTTCATCTGTGAGAAAATCTCATGATGACGGGTGCTTAAAGGGAGCTTCAGACCGTCCTCAGATGGAGAATATAAATGTAAATGTAATTTATTAATACAGCCCTTTACAACAATCCATTTCGGTACCAAAGTGCTTTACAGCAGATAATAAATAAAGAAAAGAATAAATAAAAAACAACAAAATACAGCAAAATTGAATAAGATAATATAAAAGTGTCACCATTCTACTGGGTATTAAAAGCCATCTGAAATAAGTAGGTTTTTAGCCCTGATTTAAAGAGGCCCAGGTCAGAAATAAGATGCATCTGGGGGGGGGAGCTTATTCCAGAGCCTGGGGGCAGCAGCAGAAAAAGCTCGGTCACCCCAGGGCTTTTATTTTAACCTGAACACTTCCAGCAGAAGTTGATTTGTTGACCTCAGAGCTCTGCCAGGGTTACAGTTAAAAGCTCAGATAAATACGATGGGATGAGGCCGTTAAGAGCTTTAAAAACAAACTTTAAAAGTTTAAAATCAATTCTCTAAAGGACAGGAAGCCAATGAAGGGAGTTAAGAACAGGAGTGATGTGCATTCATCTGTTAGTGTTGGTTAAAGACGGGCAGCAGCAGCATTTTGCACCAGCTGAAGGCGACTGAGAGAAGTCTGGGAGACGCCCACATTGCAGTCGTCTGACCTTGAACTTATTAGGGCAGGGAGGCTTCTCAAGGTCGTGAAGGCTTAAAAACATTTTAACTTTGGCCAGGAGACCCTGAAAGGAGGCTTCAGACTTCGTCCAGAAACGGGTCGTGTTCTGGCAGCTCGGACAGACCCGGTTTGTTCTCCTTCAGCCACTTTGTGTCGTTACAGACCTGCAGTTACAAAGTTTCAGTGAGAGCCTGAACACAAACGTTTCACCTTTTCTCCTTAAATGTGACACTTTGGTCTCAGTTATCTGAGCTGAGGGACTGAATCCCTTTAAAACTTTTACTAAGTTCATGAATTTGTTCAGAAAATGTCTGAACTTTAAGAGATAGCCACATGGTTTCCTGTTTACTCATTAAATCACTCATCAGAACCATCAAAAACACTCTGGATGACTCTCCTTCATCCCTCAGCATGAGCTGCCGTCCTGCTGTTAACAAACTGCTGCAGGAACATGACAGTTTTTCACTTCAGTTGCTTGTTAAGGTGAACAGTTGAACTAAAAAGAACTTCATAACAACACACTCACTCCTGTTTCCAGGGACTTTATATATGTTTCTGACAAAACGTACACCCTGTTGGTTCAGTTTGGTTCAGTTTAAGCTAACAGACTCCTGCAAACATTACCCAGATGTTAGAAAACCTGGAATGTGATGAACTGAATGTGATGAACTGAATGTGTTGAACTGAATGTGTTGAACTGAATGTGATGAACTGAATGTGTTGAACTGAATGTGTTGAACTGAATGTGATGAACTGAAAGTGATGAACTGAATGTGATGAACTGAATGTGATGAACTGAATGTGATGAACTGAATGTGATGAACTGAATGTGTTGAACTGAATGTGATGAACTGAAAGTGATGAACTGAATGTGATGAACTGAATGTGATGAACTGAATGTGATGAACTGAATGTGATGAACTGAATGTGATGAACTGAAAGTGATGAACTGAATGTGATGAACTGAATGTGATGAACTGAATGTGATGAACTGAATGTGATGAACTGAATGTGTTGAACTGAATGTGATGAACTGAAAGTGATGAACTGAATGTGTTGAACTGAATGTGTTGAACTGAATGTGATGAACTGAAAGTGATGAACTGAATGTGATGAACTGAATGTGATGAACTGAATGTGATGAACTGAATGTGATGAACTGAAAGTGATGAACCGAATGTGATGAACTGAATGTGATGAACTGAATGTGTTGAACTGAACGTGATGAACTGAACGTGATGAACTGAATGTGATGAACTGAATGTGATGAACTGAATGTGATGAACTGAATGTGATGAACTGAATGTGATGAACTGAAAGTGATGAACTGAATGTGATGAACTGAATGTGATGAACTGAATGTGATGAACTGAATGTGATGAACCGAATGTGATGAACCGAATGTGATGAACCGAATGTGATGAACTGAATGTGATGAACTGAATGTGTTGAACAGAATTTGATGAACTGAATGTGTTGAACTGAATGGGATGAACTGAAAGTGATGAACTGAATGTGATGAACTGAAAGTGATGAACTGAATGTGATGAACTGAATGTGTTGAACTGAATGTGATGAACTGAATGTGATGAACTGAATGTGATGAACTGAAAGTGATGAACTGAATGTGATGAACTGAATGTGATGAACTGAATGTGATGAACTGAATGTGATGAACTGAAAGTGATGAACTGAATGTGATGAACTGAATGTGATGAACTGAGTGTGATGAACTGAATGTGATGAACTGAAAGTGATGAACTGAATGTGATGAACTGAAAGTGATGAACTGAATGTGATGAACTGAATGTGATGAACTGAATGTGATGAACTGAATGTGATGAACTGAAAGTGATGAACTGAATGTGATGAACTGAAAGTGATGAACTGAATGTGATGAACTGAGTGTGATGAACTGAATGTGATGAACTGAAAGTGATGAACTGAAAGTGATGAACTGAATGTGATGAACTGAGTGTGATGAACTGAATGTGATGAACTGAAAGTGATGAACTGAATGTGATGAACTGAAAGTGATGAACTGAATGTGATGAACTGAATGTGATGAACTGAATGTGATGAACTGAAAGTGATGAACTGAATGTGATGAACTGAAAGTGATGAACTGAATGTGATGAACTGAGTGTGATGAACTGAATGTGATGAACTGAAAGTGATGAACTGAATGTGATGAACTGAATGTGATGAACTGAGTGTGATGAACTGAATGTGATGAACTGAAAGTGATGAACTGAATGTGATGAACTGAAAGTGATGAACTGAATGTGATGAACTGAATGTGATGAACTGAATGGGATGAACTGAATGTGATGAACTGAATGTGATGAACTGAAAGTGATGAACTGAATGTGATGAACTGAGTGTGATGAACTGAATGGGATGAACTGAATGTGATGAACCGAATGTGATGAACTGAATGTGTTGAACTGAATGTGATGAACTGAATTTGATGAACTGAATGTGTCTTAATCCCATTTTACATTTAAAGGTCGATGTTTTTTCAACCTTTGACGTTTCTCCTTAGTGTTGTTCAGCTCCATGTTGAAATGCTCTTGAGCTCCCGTTTAGCTTTTCAACAGTTCACTTTAAGCTTCCACTTAATTCAACATGCAGCAGCTTCAGGTGCGTTTCTCCTCTCCTTTGGCCTGTTACTGCCGGTGTACAACCAAAGCTTTACAGATGAAACGCAGCAGGCTGTGATGGACTTTATGGATCAGAACCTCTCACCTGCCTCTTTCTCAGTAGTCAGCTGCATTTTTATTATATCTTTATTTTTCTTATTTTGGAGAAAAAGTAAACCATAAAAGTTCTGCATGTACCCGGTTCCTTCCTGAGGTTTGTGGATGCAGTGACTCAGACGGTCCTGCAGGGGGCGATGTCTCTCTGACTGTTTCTTCTTCTTCTTCCTCCCAGCCCACAGCCTGTCCTCCCCTCCTCCCCCTCCCGGTCCTCCCGCCTCCCGTCAGGAGGAGATGAGCGCTTTCCGTCTGGAGACGTACCTGACGGAGCCGCGGCGCCCAGAGACCAGGAGGCTGCGGTCCTTCTCCTCGCCGCCTGACACGGGACAACGATCCTCCCACCTCGCCTGCTACCAGCTGACTCCTCAGGCTCCGCCCCCTCTGGCCCCGCCCACCCCCGCGTCTCCATCCAGGAGGAAGCTGGTGAGTGTCTGCTGATGCTGACAGGTGTGTTTGTCCAGCTGTCTGCTTCAGTTTTAGTCAGTTTGGACACCAGACACCTGAACCGGTTCCTGCTGGTTCCACAGACCCGCCCACAGTGTCCAACACTCAGAATCACAGACTGGAACAGCAGTCAGGATCAGAACCATGTGACCCAGATCCAGGATGCAGACACAAGCGGGTCATCGGTGACATCAGCTGAGAAAATAAACACAGATTTACTCACAGCCAGAACATTAACACCACTGACAGGTGAAGGTTTGACTCCTACAGACTTCACAGTCAGCAGCCTTTAAGCCTTCGACCCGGAACTTCACTTTTGAAATAGAATCAGATTTTAAACAAACAGGGTTGTGTTTTTGGGGAGTTTTACACATCCTAATATATGCTCCCAGGAACAGAAAGGAGGGATTTTTATGCCTGTAAGGGGATGAAAACATGTAATCGTAGACGAATGAAACATATTTCTGAGCGTTAGTTTGGATTTCTGCCAACAGATGAATGTTTTATTTTAAAAAGCTGAAATCACAAAGTACATTTTAAACTAATTACTGTGAACATTTGGAGATAACTTTTAGTTTATGCTGTCAGTCCATGTCACTGAGCTGTTAAATGAAGTTGAAATAAGTCAAAGAAACATAAGCAGCTTGTTTATTGTCCTGAGGGAGTCTGACCAACCGCTGTCTGAGAGCTCGGTCCTCATCGTTTCTCCACCAAACGGGATCGAATCGTTGCAGATGATGTGTTCCTGTTGGCTGTAAATCAGTCTGCTTTGCTCAGTGTGCAGCAGCAGGGCTGAGAATCAGCCTCCAAGTCTGAGGCTTTGGTCCTCAGTTTAAAATGGTGGAGCGTCCCCTCAAGCTTTGGGGAACGTTGCTGCCTCAAATGGAAAAACGACTGAATGAGATGGAAATATGAGCTCATCAGGGCGGGGCAGCTTCCAGGGGAGGCGTTTCAGCCATGGCCCACTGGGAGGAGGCCTCTGGGCAGAACCAGGGCCCAGAGATTATACCCTTGGTGTGTCCCCAGAGGAGCTGGAGCGGGTCACTGATGAGAGGGAGGTCACCAGACTCTTCTTACTGCCCCTTTATATCCTTCAGACCACGCTACAGCTGGCGAGCCAAGGAAGAAGAACAGAGGCACGATTTTCCCTGTTTCAACCACCTAACCTACTGTAGCCTGCGCAGGTCTCAAAGAGTGAAGCGAGGAGGTCGTATTCGCAGGCTCTGGGTGCGTCCGTGCATGTTGGAAGGCAAGATACTGACGGTCCGCTCGTCTTATTTATCAGCGGACAGCAGCCAATCAAAGCGTAGTGAGCTGTATGAACCACAGTGATGGAGAAATGATGTGAGAGAAGCAACAAGGAGAACTGAGAATGAAGTGGAGGCAGGTAGAGGTTTGATTTCTCTGCTGTGGACACCCACCGACAGGCTTGAAAAACACCTGTTCTGCCTATTATAGCCTATTCACTAAACTATCTCAGGCATTAGGAAGCAGGAAAACCTCCGTGTGATAGTTTTAGAGACAGAAAAGCAGCTGGAATAAAGGGTAAAGGGTGTTTTTTTTCATGGAGGAATTTAAAAGCTAAATGGCTGAACTCAAAAGTGTTTTTATTTGCTTAGATGGCCTATAGCTCTGTTAAACCTGTTGAGGTTCATGCAAATTGTAATAAATGTTCTCATACATCCAGTAGAGGCTCATTTTCTGTGTATAATAAGGCTGTGTTGGTGGTGGTGTTCGGGGGGCCGGGGCCCCCGTACAGCTGTATGCCGAGCAACGGCCCTGTTTGCCCCAGACTGGCTCATAAAAGGCTGGAGATGGATGGAAAACAGCCATTCCTTCAGTTTTCTTCTTTCTTTGTTTCCTGTAAAAGTCTGTAATACTGGTGCTGACAGAGAGCCTTTTAGGTCTTTATTTAATTTTAAATATCTATATTTATAATAGATAGATCTATGTTTAAGATAGATTATTCTGAATCGATCAGTGGTAATTAATAGAGAAAAGACCACTGAACGTTTTAAATGTGTCACTAATACATCTTCAGATGGTTTTTATGCTTTGTTGTATTTCATCTCGTCTCCTTTTAAAGGACAAACCTTTTTAGAAAAATGTAGTCAGTTTGTGTCTGAGGCAGGTGAAATCACAGCTTTCACAGCAGCTTTGCCTTTTACGGTAAATCCTCACCGGAAGTGGCTTCTGTTCGCTGTGAGCTCGTTAAAGCAGCCGAGCGGAGCCGAGTTTTACCGACGGAGGACGATGGTTTGCCGGCACAGCAGGTCCTCTCAGCCGGACTGAGACACAAGATGGAGCCGTAAAGACTCGATTCGTTCCCAGATAAAAGCCCTGCGGCCACCAGCGGAGACGCAGAAAGATAAATGAACGGCTGCCAGGTCGGTGTGAACTAACGGCTCAAAAATCCCCCATTTTAACTCCGTCGTCATTTCATCACAGAAACATCCAGAGCGACGTAACCTCACCGTGGTAGAGACGCTTTAAGCACCGCGTTAATGTGGAACAGGGAGGGCTTAGCAGCTGTTTACCGGCTTTTTACCGGCTTTTTACCGGCTTTTTACCGGCTGCTTACCAGCTGTTTACCGGCTGCTTACCAGCTGTTTACCGGCTGTTTACCAGCTGCTTACCAGCTGTTTACCGGCTGTTTACCAGCTGTTTACCGGCTGTTTACCGGCTGCTTACCAGCTGTTTACCGGCTTTTTACCGGCTTTTTACCGGCTGCTTACCAGCTGTTTACCGGCTGTTTACCAGCTGTTTACCGGCTGTTTACCGGCTGCTTACCAGCTGTTTACCGGCTGTTTACCGGCTTTTTACCGGCTGCTTACCAGCTGTTTACCAGCTGTTTACCGGCTGTTTACCAGCTGTTTACCAGCTGTTTACCGGCTGTTTACCGGCTGTTTACCGGCTGTTTACCAGCTGTTTACCGGCTGTTTACCGGCTGTTTACCAGCTGTTTACCGGCTGCTTACCAGCTGTTTACCAGCTGTTTACCGGCTGTTTACCGGCTGTTTACCAGCTGTTTACCAGCTGTTTAACAGCTGTTTACCGGCTGTTTACCGGACATCAGGCTCCTTTAAAGCGGACAGGCCTCTCAGACAGTCTGTCATCAGTCCGGAGATGAGTCCTTTCTGTCCTCGGTGTGGGCAGGTGTTACTGTCAGAGTTCACCTGAGCAGGAGTTTGGTGGTAAACCTTCAGGTGTTACTGTCAGAGTTCACCTGAGCAGGAGTTTGGTGGTAAACCTTCAGGTGTTACTGTCAGAGTTCACCTGGGCAGGAGTTTGGTGGTAAACCTTCAGGTGTTACTGTCAGAGTTCACCTGGGCAGGAGTTTGGTGGTAAACCTTCAGGTGTTGCTGTCAGAGTTCACCTGGGCAGGAGTTTGATGGTAAACCTTCAGGTGTTGCTGTCAGAGTTCACCTGGGCAGGAGTTTGGTGGTAAACCTTCAGGTGTTACTGTCAGAGTTCACCTGGGCAGGAGTTTGGTGGTAAACCTTCAGGTGTTGCTGTCAGAGTTCACCTGGGCAGGAGTTTGATGGTAAACCTTCAGGTGTTGCTGTCAGAGTTCACCTGGGCAGGAGTTTGGTGGTAAACCTTCAGGTGTTACTGTCAGAGTTCACCTGGGCAGGAGTTTGGTGGTAAACCTTCAGGTGTTGCTGTCAGAGTTCACCTGGGCAGGAGTTTGGTGGTAAACCTTCAGGTGTTACTGTCAGAGTTCACCTGAGCAGGAGTTTGGTGGTAAACCTTCAGGTGTTGCTGTCAGAGTTCACCTGGGCAGGAGTTTGGTGGTAAACCTTCAGGTGTTACTGTCAGAGTTCACCTGGGCAGGAGTTTGGTGGTAAACCTTCAGGTGTTACTGTCAGAGTTCACCTGAGCAGGAGTTTGGTGGTAAACCTTCAGGTGTTGCTGTCAGAGTTCACCTGGGCAGGAGTTTGGTGGTAAACCTTCAGGTGTTACTGTCAGAGTTCACCTGAGCAGGAGTTTGGTGGTAAACCTTCAGGTGTTGCTGTCAGAGTTCACCTGGGCAGGAGTTTGGTGGTAAACCTTCAGGTGTTACTGTCAGAGTTCACCTGGGCAGGAGTTTGGTGGTAAACCTTCAGGTGTTACTGTCAGAGTTCACCTGAGCAGGAGTTTGGTGGTAAACCTTCAGGTGTTGCTGTCAGAGTTCACCTGGGCAGGAGTTTGGTGGTAAACCTTCAGGTGTTACTGTCAGAGTTCACCTGGGCAGGAGTTTGGTGGTAAACCTTCAGGTGTTACTGTCAGAGTTCACCTGGGCAGGAGTTTGGTGGTAAACCTTCAGGTGTTACTGTCAGAGTTCACCTGAGCAGGAGTTTGGTGGTAAACCTTCAGGTGTTGCTGTCAGAGTTCACCTGGGCAGGAGTTTGGTGGTAAACCTTCAGGTGTTGCTGTCAGAGTTCACCTGGGCAGGAGTTTGGTGGTAAACCTTCAGGTGTTGCTGTCAGAGTTCACCTGGGCAGGAGTTTGGTGGTAAACCTTCAGGTGTTACTGTCAGAGTTCACCTGAGCAGGAGTTTGGTGGTAAACCTTCAGGTGTTACTGTCAGAGTTCACCTGAGCAGGAGTTTGGTGGTAAACCTTCAGGTGTTGCTGTCAGAGTTCACCTGAGCAGGAGTTTGGTGGTAAACCTTCAGGTGTTGCTGTCAGAGTTCACCTGGGCAGGAGTTTGGTGGTAAACCTTCAGGTGTTGCTGTCAGAGTTCACCTGAGCAGGAGTTTGGTGGTAAACCTTCAGGTGTTGCTGTCAGAGTTCACCTGGGCAGGAGTTTGGTGGTAAACCTTCAGGTGTTGCTGTCAGAGTTCACCTGGGCAGGAGTTTGGTGGTAAACCTTCAGGTGTTACTGTCAGAGTTCACCTGGGCAGGAGTTTGGTGGTAAACCTTCAGGTGTTGCTGTCAGAGTTCACCTGAGCAGGAGTTTGGTGGTAAACCTTCAGGTGTTGCTGTCAGAGTTCACCTGGGCAGGAGTTTGGTGGTAAACCTTCAGGTGTTACTGTCAGAGTTCACCTGAGCAGGAGTTTGGTGGTAAACCTTCAGGTGTTACTGTCAGAGTTCACCTGGGCAGGAGTTTGGTGGTAAACCTTCAGGTGTTGCTGTCAGAGTTCACCTGGGCAGGAGTTTGGTGGTAAACCTTCAGGTGTTGCTGTCAGAGTTCACCTGGGCAGGAGTTTGGTGGTAAACCTTCAGGTGTTACTGTCAGAGTTCACCTGAGCAGGAGTTTGGTGGTAAACCTTCAGGTGTTGCTGTCAGAGTTCACCTGAGCAGGAGTTTGGTGGTAAACCTTCAGGTGTTGCTGTCAGAGTTCACCTGGGCAGGAGTTTGGTGGTAAACCTTCAGGTGTTGCTGTCAGAGTTCACCTGGGCAGGAGTTTGGTGGTAAACCTTCAGGTGTTGCTGTCAGAGTTCACCTGAGCAGGAGTTTGGTGGTAAACCTTCAGGTGTTGCTGTCAGAGTTCACCTGGGCAGGAGTTTGGTGGTAAACCTTCAGGTGTTACTGTCAGAGTTCACCTGGGCAGGAGTTTGGTGGTAAACCTTCAGGTGTTACTGTCAGAGTTCACCTGGGCAGGAGTTTGGTGGTAAACCTTCAGGTGTTGCTGTCAGAGTTCACCTGGGCAGGAGTTTGGTGGTAAACCTTCAGGTGTTGCTGTCAGAGTTCACCTGGGCAGGAGTTTGGTGGTAAACCTTCAGGTGTTACTGTCAGAGTTCACCTGAGCAGGAGTTTGGTGGTAAACCTTCAGGTGTTGCTGTCAGAGTTCACCTGGGCAGGAGTTTGGTGGTAAACCTTCAGGTGTTGCTGTCAGAGTTCACCTGGGCAGGAGTTTGGTGGTAAACCTTCAGGTGTTGCTGTCAGAGTTCACCTGAGCAGGAGTTTGGTGGTAAACCTTCAGGTGTTGCTGTCAGAGTTCACCTGGGCAGGAGTTTGGTGGTAAACCTTCAGGTGTTGCTGTCAGAGTTCACCTGGGCAGGAGTTTGGTGGTAAACCTTCAGGTGTTACTGTCAGAGTTCACCTGGGCAGGAGTTTGGTGGTAAACCTTCAGGTGTTGCTGTCAGAGTTCACCTGAGCAGGAGTTTGGTGGTAAACCTTCAGGTGTTGCTGTCAGAGTTCACCTGGGCAGGAGTTTGGTGGTAAACCTTCAGGTGTTACTGTCAGAGTTCACCTGAGCAGGAGTTTGGTGGTAAACCTTCAGGTGTTACTGTCAGAGTTCACCTGAGCAGGAGTTTGGTGGTAAACCTTCAGGTGTTGCTGTCAGAGTTCACCTGGGCAGGAGTTTGGTGGTAAACCTTCAGGTGTTACTGTCAGAGTTCACCTGGGCAGGAGTTTGGTGGTAAACCTTCAGGTGTTGCTGTCAGAGTTCACCTGGGCAGGAGTTTGGTGGTAAACCTTCAGGTGTTGCTGTCAGAGTTCACCTGGGCAGGAGTTTGGTGGTAAACCTTCAGGTGTTACTGTCAGAGTTCACCTGAGCAGGAGTTTGGTGGTAAACCTTCAGGTGTTGCTGTCAGAGTTCACCTGAGCAGGAGTTTGGTGGTAAACCTTCAGGTGTTGCTGTCAGAGTTCACCTGGGCAGGAGTTTGGTGGTAAACCTTCAGGTGTTGCTGTCAGAGTTCACCTGGGCAGGAGTTTGGTGGTAAACCTTCAGGTGTTGCTGTCAGAGTTCACCTGAGCAGGAGTTTGGTGGTAAACCTTCAGGTGTTACTGTCAGAGTTCACCTGAGCAGGAGTTTGGTGGTAAACCTTCAGGTGTTACTGTCAGAGTTCACCTGGGCAGGAGTTTGGTGGTAAACCTTCAGGTGTTACTGTCAGAGTTCACCTGAGCAGGAGTTTGGTGGTAAACCTTCAGGTGTTGCTGTCAGAGTTCACCTGGGCAGGAGTTTGGTGGTAAACCTTCAGGTGTTGCTGTCAGAGTTCACCTGGGCAGGAGTTTGGTGGTAAACCTTCAGGTGTTACTGTCAGAGTTCACCTGAGCAGGAGTTTGGTGGTAAACCTTCAGGTGTTGCTGTCAGAGTTCACCTGAGCAGGAGTTTGGTGGTAAACCTTCAGGTGTTGCTGTCAGAGTTCACCTGGGCAGGAGTTTGGTGGTAAACCTTCAGGTGTTGCTGTCAGAGTTCACCTGAGCAGGAGTTTGGTGGTAAACCTTCAGGTGTTGCTGTCAGAGTTCACCTGGGCAGGAGTTTGGTGGTAAACCTTCAGGTGTTGCTGTCAGAGTTCACCTGGGCAGGAGTTTGGTGGTAAACCTTCAGGTGTTGCTGTCAGAGTTCACCTGGGCAGGAGTTTGGTGGTAAACCTTCAGGTGTTACTGTCAGAGTTCACCTGAGCAGGAGTTTGGTGGTAAACCTTCAGGTGTTGCTGTCAGAGTTCACCTGAGCAGGAGTTTGGTGGTAAACCTTCAGGTGTTGCTGTCAGAGTTCACCTGGGCAGGAGTTTGGTGGTAAACCTTCAGGTGTTGCTGTCAGAGTTCACCTGAGCAGGAGTTTGGTGGTAAACCTTCAGGTGTTGCTGTCAGAGTTCACCTGGGCAGGAGTTTGGTGGTAAACCTTCAGGTGTTGCTGTCAGAGTTCACCTGGGCAGGAGTTTGGTGGTAAACCTTCAGGTGTTGCTGTCAGAGTTCACCTGAGCAGGAGTTTGGTGGTAAACCTTCAGGTGTTACTGTCAGAGTTCACCTGAGCAGGAGTTTGGTGGTAAACCTTCAGGTGTTACTGTCAGAGTTCACCTGGGCAGGAGTTTGGTGGTAAACCTTCAGGTGTTACTGTCAGAGTTCACCTGAGCAGGAGTTTGGTGGTAAACCTTCAGGTGTTGCTGTCAGAGTTCACCTGGGCAGGAGTTTGGTGGTAAACCTTCAGGTGTTGCTGTCAGAGTTCACCTGGGCAGGAGTTTGGTGGTAAACCTTCAGGTGTTGCTGTCAGAGTTCACCTGGGCAGGAGTTTGGTGGTAAACCTTCAGGTGTTACTGTCAGAGTTCACCTGAGCAGGAGTTTGGTGGTAAACCTTCAGGTGTTGCTGTCAGAGTTCACCTGAGCAGGAGTTTGGTGGTAAACCTTCAGGTGTTGCTGTCAGAGTTCACCTGGGCAGGAGTTTGGTGGTAAACCTTCAGGTGTTGCTGTCAGAGTTCACCTGAGCAGGAGTTTGGTGGTAAACCTTCAGGTGTTGCTGTCAGAGTTCACCTGGGCAGGAGTTTGGTGGTAAACCTTCAGGTGTTGCTGTCAGAGTTCACCTGGGCAGGAGTTTGGTGGTAAACCTTCAGGTGTTACTGTCAGAGTTCACCTGGGCAGGAGTTTGGTGGTAAACCTTCAGGTGTTGCTGTCAGAGTTCACCTGAGCAGGAGTTTGGTGGTAAACCTTCAGGTGTTGCTGTCAGAGTTCACCTGGGCAGGAGTTTGGTGGTAAACCTTCAGGTGTTACTGTCAGAGTTCACCTGAGCAGGAGTTTGGTGGTAAACCTTCAGGTGTTACTGTCAGAGTTCACCTGAGCAGGAGTTTGGTGGTAAACCTTCAGGTGTTGCTGTCAGAGTTCACCTGGGCAGGAGTTTGGTGGTAAACCTTCAGGTGTTGCTGTCAGAGTTCACCTGGGCAGGAGTTTGGTGGTAAACCTTCAGGTGTTACTGTCAGAGTTCACCTGAGCAGGAGTTTGGTGGTAAACCTTCAGGTGTTGCTGTCAGAGTTCACCTGAGCAGGAGTTTGGTGGTAAACCTTCAGGTGTTGCTGTCAGAGTTCACCTGGGCAGGAGTTTGGTGGTAAACCTTCAGGTGTTGCTGTCAGAGTTCACCTGGGCAGGAGTTTGGTGGTAAACCTTCAGGTGTTGCTGTCAGAGTTCACCTGAGCAGGAGTTTGGTGGTAAACCTTCAGGTGTTGCTGTCAGAGTTCACCTGGGCAGGAGTTTGGTGGTAAACCTTCAGGTGTTACTGTCAGAGTTCACCTGAGCAGGAGTTTGGTGGTAAACCTTCAGGTGTTGCTGTCAGAGTTCACCTGGGCAGGAGTTTGGTGGTAAACCTTCAGGTGTTGCTGTCAGAGTTCACCTGAGCAGGAGTTTGGTGGTAAACCTTCAGGTGTTGCTGTCAGAGTTCACCTGGGCAGGAGTTTGGTGGTAAACCTTCAGGTGTTACTGTCAGAGTTCACCTGAGCAGGAGTTTGGTGGTAAACCTTCAGGTGTTGCTGTCAGAGTTCACCTGGGCAGGAGTTTGGTGGTAAACCTTCAGGTGTTGCTGTCAGAGTTCACCTGAGCAGGAGTTTAGTGGTAAACCTTCAGGTGTTGCTGTCAGAGTTCACCTGGGCAGGAGTTTGGTGGTAAACCTTCAGGTGTTGCTGTCAGAGTTCACCTGGGCAGGAGTTTGGTGGTAAACCTTCAGGTGTTACTGTCAGAGTTCACCTGGGCAGGAGTTTGGTGGTAAACCTTCAGGTGTTGCTGTCAGAGTTCACCTGAGCAGGAGTTTGGTGGTAAACCTTCAGGTGTTGCTGTCAGAGTTCACCTGGGCAGGAGTTTGGTGGTAAACCTTCAGGTGTTACTGTCAGAGTTCACCTGAGCAGGAGTTTGGTGGTAAACCTTCAGGTGTTACTGTCAGAGTTCACCTGAGCAGGAGTTTGGTGGTAAACCTTCAGGTGTTGCTGTCAGAGTTCACCTGGGCAGGAGTTTGGTGGTAAACCTTCAGGTGTTACTGTCAGAGTTCACCTGGGCAGGAGTTTGGTGGTAAACCTTCAGGTGTTGCTGTCAGAGTTCACCTGGGCAGGAGTTTGGTGGTAAACCTTCAGGTGTTGCTGTCAGAGTTCACCTGGGCAGGAGTTTGGTGGTAAACCTTCAGGTGTTACTGTCAGAGTTCACCTGAGCAGGAGTTTGGTGGTAAACCTTCAGGTGTTGCTGTCAGAGTTCACCTGAGCAGGAGTTTGGTGGTAAACCTTCAGGTGTTGCTGTCAGAGTTCACCTGGGCAGGAGTTTGGTGGTAAACCTTCAGGTGTTGCTGTCAGAGTTCACCTGGGCAGGAGTTTGGTGGTAAACCTTCAGGTGTTGCTGTCAGAGTTCACCTGAGCAGGAGTTTGGTGGTAAACCTTCAGGTGTTACTGTCAGAGTTCACCTGAGCAGGAGTTTGGTGGTAAACCTTCAGGTGTTGCTGTCAGAGTTCACCTGGGCAGGAGTTTGGTGGTAAACCTTCAGGTGTTGCTGTCAGAGTTCACCTGGGCAGGAGTTTGGTGGTAAACCTTCAGGTGTTGCTGTCAGAGTTCACCTGGGCAGGAGTTTGGTGGTAAACCTTCAGGTGTTGCTGTCAGAGTTCACCTGGGCAGGAGTTTGGTGGTAAACCTTCAGGTGTTACTGTCAGAGTTCACCTGGGCAGGAGTTTGGTGGTAAACCTTCAGGTGTTGCTGTCAGAGTTCACCTGGGCAGGAGTTTGGTGGTAAACCTTCAGGTGTTACTGTCAGAGTTCACCTGAGCAGGAGTTTGGTGGTAAACCTTCAGGTGTTGCTGTCAGAGTTCACCTGGGCAGGAGTTTGGTGGTAAACCTTCAGGTGTTGCTGTCAGAGTTCACCTGGGCAGGAGTTTGGTGGTAAACCTTCAGGTGTTACTGTCAGAGTTCACCTGGGCAGGAGTTTGGTGGTAAACCTTCAGGTGTTGCTGTCAGAGTTCACCTGAGCAGGAGTTTGGTGGTAAACCTTCAGGTGTTGCTGTCAGAGTTCACCTGGGCAGGAGTTTGGTGGTAAACCTTCAGGTGTTGCTGTCAGAGTTCACCTGAGCAGGAGTTTGGTGGTAAACCTTCAGGTGTTGCTGTCAGAGTTCACCTGGGCAGGAGTTTGGTGGTAAACCTTCAGGTGTTGCTGTCAGAGTTCACCTGAGCAGGAGTTTGGTGGTAAACCTTCAGGTGTTGCTGTCAGAGTTCACCTGGGCAGGAGTTTGGTGGTAAACCTTCAGGCCACCAACAGAAGGTCCCATCAGAGTGAAGAACCGGTCTGTGTTTGTGGACCGGACCGACCTGAGGATTATTTTCATTTTAAAAACATGAACATCTTGTCAGTTGGTGCTCCTCTTTCCTGCTGTTTCCAGCTGTGCATTTCCAGGTGTTTAGAAGCCCCGCCCCTAACTGACTCTGTGTTGTGTTGTTGGACAGGTGTTTAGAAGCCCCGCCCCTAACTGACTGTGTTGTTGGACAGGTGTTTAGAGGCCCCGCCCCTAACTGACTGTGTTGTGTTGTTGGACAGGTGTTTAGAAGCCCCGCCCCTTACTGTCTCTGTGTTGTGTTGTTGGACAGGTGTTTAGAAGCCCCGCCCCTAACTGACTCTGTGTTGTGTTGTTGGACAGGTGTTTAGAAGCCCCGCCCCTAACTGACTCTGCGTTGAGTTGTTGGACAGGTGTTTAGAAGCCCCGCCCCTAACTGACTCTGCGTTGTGTTGTTGGACAGGTGTTTAGAAGCCCCGCCCCTAACTGACTCTGTGTTGTGTTGTTGGACAGGTGTTTAGAAGCCCCGCCCCTAACTGACTCTGTGTTGTGTTGTTGGACAGGTGTTTAGAAGCCCCGCCCCTAACTGACTCTGTGTTGTTGGACAGGTGTTTAGAAGCCCCGCCCCTAACTGACTCTGTGTTGTGTTGTTGGACAGGTGTTTAGAAGCCCCGCCCCTAACTGACTCTGTGTTGTTGGACAGGTGTTTAGAAGCCCCGCCCCTAACTGACTCTGTGTTGTTGGACAGGTGTTTAGAAGCCCCGCCCCTAACTGACTCTGTGTTGTGTTGTTGGACAGGTGTTTAGAAGCCCCGCCCCTAACTGACTCTGTGTTGTTGGACAGGTGTTTAGAAGCCCTGCCCCTAACTGTCTCTGTGTTGATGGACAGGTGTTTAGAAGCCCCGCCCCTAACTGACTCTGTGTTGTTGGACAGGTGTTTAGAAGCCCCGCCCCTAACTGACTCTGTGTTGTTGGACAGGTGTTTAGAAGCCCCGCCCCTAACTGACTCTGTGTTGTTGGACAGGTGGAGGCTGCAGACGGGATGATGCAGCAGCCAGACCCCGATGATGCAGGTAAGAGTTCAGACTGATGATGAAGGCTCTGATGATGAAGGCCGGATTAGCTCAGCTGATCGCTGTGTTGAAACCACATTTTTCCTCTTAATGGATTATGATAATCTGAAGGGAGCCGCTACTGTTTTTCTCACCATGAGTCAGCAGGTTTTGGGACAGGAAGTGATGTCACAGTCCACAGTGTGTTGCCAGGTTCTGAAGCCGGACCTCCTCAGATTCAGTCAATAATAACCCACCTAATCAATAACATGAATGTTTCAACCTGTCAAAGCACAGCTGACAAAAGTCTCAATGTCCAACTCTACGAGGGTCACACCAGGACCACAGAAACCACAATTAAAGCTGTTTTCTCCGTATTGTTTGACAGAAAGTGTTCATGTTATATTAATAATAATGTTTGGATGTACGGAGGCTTTTCTCCAGAGCAACAAATGGAAAAATAGTGGGTTTCAGGATAAATTCCAGCTCACCTGATGCCACAAACCTGAAGGATCAAGCTGTGGAAAGTGTGCAGGTTTATCAGGATCTCAGGCCTACGAGCAAAAAGGCCCGTTAACATTAGTTCTGTTTGCAGAACCTGTCCTTCAGGACCGTTCTGTTTATAGATCTGTTATTGGGTCAGAGTGATCTTTGCCTTCATGGTACAGTAATCTATCTCTGAAGGACAGGAACAAACAGCTTCGTCTGGAGTCTCCGTACAGCTGCAGAGGAACAAGTACAACAACATTAAAAAAGCGCAATCCCTTTAAAGTGCATTGTTAATAAAGAACAAAAAATAAAAAATAATGCAGAAAAAGAGTCCCTGAGAATGTTGCTAACCCCTCCTGAGGCAGCGGGAACTGTTGGTTGGGAGCTTCAGCTTCCTAAGGTCTGCGGTCCCTAAACGCAGCACGAAGCGTTACAGAAACAGCTGCTGTCCTTCATCTGAAGCTGCAGCAAACTGTGCTCAGATCTGTTCCTTTTACTGATTTATTGGTTCATATTTGGGACCTGTTTGCTGTAGTTTATACGGTACTTTTAGCTTGAGGGTTTGAAGTTGTGGTTTTTGTGAAGGCTGGACACTGACCCTACAGATTACCACAGTTACTGAAGCTTTCTGTTGTCTCTGTGCAGCTTCAGAGGAGTCGGAGCGCGACATCTACATGCGCTTCATGAAGTGTCACAAGTGTTACGACATCATCCCAACCAGCTCCAAACTGGTGGTGTTCGACACCACGCTGCAGGTGAGACGTCCTCACACCTGTGATCAGGTGACTGTTCATCCGACTGTTCATCTGTTAGACTGTTCATCTGTTAGACTGTTCATCCGACTGTTCATCTGTTAGACTGTTCACCCGACTGTTCATCCGACTGTTCATCCGACTGTTCATCCGACTGTTCATCCGACTGTTCATCTGTTAGACTGTTCACCCGACTGTTCATCCGACTGTTCATCCGACTGTTCATCCGACTGTTCATCTGTTAGACTGTTCATCTGTTAGACTGTTCATCTGTTAGACTGTTCATCCGTTAGACTGTTCATCCGACTGTTCATCTGTTCATCCGACTGTTAATCTGTTAGACTGTTCATCCGACTGTTCATCCGACTGTTCATCCGACTGTTCATCTGTTCATCCGACTGTTAATCTGTTAGACTGTTCATCCGACTGTTCATCCGACTGTTCATC
>NW_027325378.1:629768-727268 GCF_036924035.1 Leuresthes tenuis | reverse complement strand
CTGATCAGAGCGTTGTTAGCGGTTAGCGGTTAGCAGTTACAAAGCCTGAGTGTGATGTGTGTGCAGAACCTGGCAGCCGAGAAGACCTACAACAACCTGGATCTGACGGTCACTCAGGCTCTCAGGCACAGATCCCAGTACTTTGAGGGAGTCATGAAGTGCAACAAACTGGAGACTCTGGGGACGATCGTGGACCGGATCGTCAAGGCCGAGGTAACGCACAGAAGTCAGATAATCAGACGTCACGCTGATAGATTCGAATCAGAACTTTAAAAGCAACATGATAAAAGGATTCACCCTCGTGTGGGTTTCCTTACAGCACCAAGCAGAAGAATAGAAAAGTTAATAATAACCCAGATGAGGTTACAGAGGCACAGTCCAGTCCGTGTACCTGAGCATTTTCAGAGGAATGTGTTTTTTCAGCTGACCTCCAGGAGCCAGGCCTCAAGGTGGTAAAATTCCCCCCGAGAAAAGTGCTTGAAAATCGGCCTTTTCTCCGCAAAAATCCGCCTCATTTGACCTCCGGGAGTCAGGACTCTTCAATCCAATGTGGTGCCCTTTTCCCCGGGAAAAAGAGTGCTAAATTGGGGAGGTTTACCTGGTCCAATTTACCCCGAGAAAAGTGCTGAAAAATCGGCCTTGTGGCCGCGAAAATCCGCCTCAATTGACCGCCGGGTGTCAGAGTCTTCTGGTGCCTGTCTCCAGGAGGACAGTTCAGGGGGATTTTCGCGGACACAAGGCCGATTTTCGAACACTTTTCTCGGGGGAAATAGAACCAGGGAACCCGCTCCAAGTGTGCAGAGGTGGAGCATGGCTCCCGGAGGTTCGTAGTTGGCGGCCTCTGGTGGCCACATGGCCGATTGTCAAGCACTGTTCTCCGGGAGAAATATACAAATTTGTGGCCTGGCTCCTGGAGTCAGTAATGTCCAAAGCACCATGAAACTCCAGGGGCTCTGATGGGACTGTGTGCCCGAGCAGGAGTGCTTAATAGTGGCTGAGTTTACCCAGAAACGGACCCCATTTCCTCACAATAAAGCAAGTAATTTTGGGGCACTTTTGAATGAAAAAAAGTGCCCGAAAGTGCAGCAAGTAATTTTGGGCCACTTTTCGATCAAAAGTGTCCCAAAATGGACGAAGTCAATATGGGCCACTTTCTCGTAATTTAAAGTGGCCGAAAATGCACCATGTAACCCAATGGTGCACTTTGGGACACTTTCGTAATAGAAAAAGTGTTCCGAATTGGACCCGTTTTGGCGGATGGTCCAATTCGGAGCTGCAGCCATCCTGTAACCTCAGATTTAGCTTCAGTTGGTTGTGATTTCTCCTGCTGTGTTGATGTCCATGTGGTTGTTTACGCTCAGAAGCTTCTGGTTCTGAACAGACACCCTCTGGACAGCGCTGTGTTGGTTTAAAATGATTCTGCTATCAGCTTGTTTGGATGTGGAGCTGTTACAACACATTTATGACCCAAATGTAAATGTTTGTCTGCAGGTCCACAGGCTGGTCGTTGTTGATGAGGAGTCTCGTATCGTTGGCATTGTGTCACTGTCTGACATCCTGCAGGCGCTGGTTCTGACCCCTGCAGGTGAGTTCCTCTGTCCCCATGGAGATGCTCCATTTACACCTTAACCCCCAGGACTCGATGTCAAACAGTAGTCATAAATCTGACCATGGCCGAACTTATAATTATACTCATATTTCACAGCATTTTATTAGCACGATTATTAATGTTTTCAAAGCAAAAGTCTTCGTTCTTTCCTGCTTCAGGTGAATGATTTTAAAGCAGTTTTTATCTGACACCAAACCACAGGTCTGAGGAGGAAGGAGTCCATCCCCTCTCAGCCTGTAGCTCTGGGCTCAGCCGAGCCTGAAGCAGCATGTAACACAGAACCGGACCAGGACCAGGAGCCCGGTACAGAGACCAAAACCAAACCAGAACTGATCCAGGACCAGCACCAGGAGCCTAGAGAAGACACAGAGACCAGCTGCAGGGGTGCTGAGGCTGCAGAGGGGGAGAGGGAGAGTCAGGGGGAGGCAGAGGGGGAGGCAGAGGGGGAGAGGGAGGGTCAGGGGGAGGCACAGGGGGAGGCAGAGGGGGAGAGGGAGGGTCAGGGGGAGGCAGAGGGGGAGAGTCAGGGGGAGGCAGAGGGGGAGAGTCAGGGGGAGGCAGAGGGAGAGAGTCAGGGGGAGAGTCAGGGGGAGGCAGAGGGGGAGAGTCAGGGGGAGGCACAGGGGGAGAGGGAGGGTCAGGGGGAGGCAGAGGGGGAGAGTCAGGGGGAGGCAGAGGGGGAAAGGGAGAGTCAGGGGGAGGCAGAGGGGGAGAGTCAGGGGGAGGCAGAGGGGGAGAGTCAGGGGGAGGCAGTGGGAGAGAGTCAGGGGGAGGCAGAGGGGGAGAGTCAGGGGGAGGATGAGGGGGAGAGTCAAGGGGAGGCAGTGGGGGAGAGTCAGGGGGAGGCAGTGGGGGAGAGTCAGGGGGAGGCAGTGGGGGAGAGTCAGGGGGAGGCAGAGGGGGAGAGTCAGGGGGAGGCGGAGAGAGAGGGTCAAGGGGAGGCAGAGGGGGAGAGTCAGGGGGAGGCAGAGGGAGAGAGTCAGGGGGAGGCAGTGGGGGAGAGTCAGGGGGAGGCAGTGGGGGAGAGTCAGGGGGAGGCAGAGGGGGAGAGTCAGGGGGAGGCAGTGGGGGAGAGTCAGGGGGAGGCAGAGGGGGAGAGTCAGGGGGAGGCAGAGGGGGAGAGTCAGGGGGAGAGTCAAGGGGAGGCAGTGGGGGAGAGTCAAGGGGAGGCAGTGGGGGAGAGTCAGGGGGAGGAAGTGGGGGAGGACACACGGACAGATGGAGAAAGACAGACTGAGGAGGAGAAAGGTGGAGGTGAGGCAGAGGGGGAGGAGGATGAGGAGGAGAAAGAGGACGAAGCAGGGGGAGATGAGGGAGATAAGGGTGAGGAGGGTGAGGAGACGGCGGTGTGACATCATCACCCCGATTCTCTCTGGACTGTGACAACTCGCCATGCTTGCTCCAGGTCGACCACCACAGGAGAGGCCGTCTGCTGGGCAGGCTGTGATTGGATGGCAGCTGGGATGTGGGCGGGGCCTGCTGGAGCCAATCAGGGATCCGTAACGTCTCAGAAAGGTTCTGGTTCTGTCCGATCGGCTCTGGAACGGTTTCATCATGGAGTGTTTTCTGCCCCCTGCTGGTGAAAATCTTCAACCGCAGCTTTGTTTTTACAGTCGTAAACAATCGATCAGTTTAATCTAGATCTATGAAACTCAACCAGAACCCAGAACCCATCCAGTAAACCTGCCCTCTGATTGGTGGAGAGATTTTTAAATGAATGCATCGTAAATCTGACGTGAAAAGCGCCGTTTAGACGTCCGGTTCTTACTTTGGTGTAAAATTTTTAAGAATCTGTAAAAACAAAATAATTTTATTGTTAAATTAACGTTTCTGCAGGCGGGACTCTCTGGACCAATGAGAGATAGATACTTTATATATTAATCTATATTATTGTGACTGCCCATGAGGACTCTGGGAAATGTAGTCATTTAAGAGCGTTCCTGTAACCATGTTCCTGTACTGTGAAGAGGACTAATTAAACTGCTGATTTTCCTCCGAGTGTCTCTGCTTGGACTGAAGAAAGTAACTCCTGATGCTGTTCCATCTTAGGGTGAGGATGCATCCTGTGGGTCCGGGACCGGCAGCTGGAGGGTTCTGGTTCAGGACCGGGTGGATGGGGCAGCGCTGGGTCTCCGGTGGGCAGAGGGCTCAGACATCCCCTCTGCTGCTGAGTCGATTCCGGTCCTGGACCAGAATCTGGTTTGAAGAACTGAATCTGTTAATATGTTCGGTTGTTTTTGACCTCTGTGATCAACACATCTGACAGATAAATTAAGCGAATCATTGATTGATGTTTGATTAGAATCTAGACAAACAGACGCAAAGTTTGAAAGAAATTATTCACTCTGAAAATGACTTAATCTGAACCAATTCTACCTAATTCTTCTTTCTTAATCGACACCTGGACAGGTGTTTTCCATGATTAACACAGGAGGCACATCAGTGATAAAAATCTGCTTTTAATGCAATAAAATGGTGTTTTGTTCCTTCATATCTTACTGTCACACACATGCAGCCACTGGTGCAAACATGGACGGAGCCCTGATTAAACACTTGTATATTTTCTATTCATTTACAGATTAATGCATCAAATACAGAAAAACAAAGCTACAGGAAGTTGTAATAAAGTAAAGAGGCGGGGCCTGTGGGGCCGCAGGACATATTTTTCTTCTGTTGGTGTTTAGAATAAACGGACCAACAACCGTCTTTGTTGTGCAGATATCTGCCAGTGTTGAGCTATTTAACAGATTTATGACATAATTCATCATTATTGTTATTAAGCAGTTTTGCAACAAATTATTTTTCATTGTTTTTAATTTAAAACTCAAACCAAAAGTGCAGCCAGGCGGTATAACCAAAAACTAAACGAGTGGAAAAACAAAAGGCCAAACTAACCACAACGGTGAGGACCTGACAAAGACTGAGAAGACCAAGGGAGCATAAATACTGAGGGAAAGTAATGAGTAATAGCTGCAGCTGAGACAAACAACAGGTAAGTGAGGAGCTGAGGAACAAACGGGAGCCGAGGACCAAACGGGAGCCGGGGACCAAACGGGGAGCCGAGGACCAAACGGGAGCCGAGGACCAAACGGGGAACCGAGGACCAAACGGGGAACCGAGGACCAAACGGGGAACCGAGGACCAAACGGGGGAGCCGAGGACCAAACGGGAGCCGGGGACCAAAGGGGAGCCGGGGACCAAAGGGGAGCCGAGGACCAAAGGGGGGAGCCGAGGACCAAAGGGGAGCCGGGGACCAAACGGGAGCCGAGGACCAAACGGGAGCCGAGGACCAAACGGGAGCCGAGGACCAAACACTGGTGAGGGTTTGGAACACAATAAACCAGAAACTAAAGACTAAGGACTAAGGCAGGACAGAACAAAGGTAAGAACGTCCATCTTACTCAAAGTCCTCGTTCACGTCGTCAAAATCTGATAAAAATCCTGCCATGTTGCACAAAACTATCAGCAGCAAACTCTGTGTGAAGTTAGCCGACTGTCACAGAGCACGGAGTGAATAAACTGTGCTGGAGGGGGGCGTGTGGATGACGTCATCCCAGGAGGCGAGTGTGCAGAAAGCCCTCTATAAACCCCCCGATAGCCCCCAATAACAACAACACAGCAGCTATGAGCTAACAGAGCTATGAGCTAACAGCAGCTATGAGCTAACAGAGCTATGAGCTAACAGCAGCTATGAGCTAACAGCAGCTATGAGCTAACAGAGCTATGAGCTAACAGCAGCTATGAGCTAACAGAGCTATGAGCTAACAGCAGCTATGAGCTAACAGAGCTATGAGCTAACAGCAGCTATGAGCTAACAGCAGCTATAGCACACGTTCATTCATTCATTCTTCTTAAAGTATTGGTGAAATAAAGACAGATAATGCCTTATTTAGAGGCTGCATCCTCTAAGCCCCGTTCACTCCGTTATATGGATCTCCAGTTATCTAAATATCTTCAGAAGGACTTTCACCAAACTGTTCTCGGTGAGCAGATGAACGTATTTCATGCCAGAAATAAGGTTCAAACATACCGGAGTTCCCCTTTAAGCTGGACTAAAGGTTATCACATCTGGAGAAATATTTCTAATGTGTTCAAACCAGATTCCTCCTTTTGCAGGGCCACATACTCTGCATGATGCTCAATCACAATCGCAGAAAGGACTTAGACTGAGCTCAGGGTCTGTATTTGGCTGCACAAACTGTCAAGTCCAGCACAGAGGAGCCAGCAGAGGCTCGTGGAGTGTGATCAGTCAGGTCCAGCTCTGTCAGATGGGAGTTCCGAGCTGAGGCCAAAGAAGCCCGTCCGACATCTGTAACCAAACAGCATTTCAACCTGGATGGAAGACATGGAGAGAAAAACAAAGATGGCCGCTCTAATGAATGCATCTGGTAGAAATTGTTCTGAGGTGAAAAATCAAATGGATCCTGATAAATGTTTCATGACTTTTATAACAGCAACACAGGTTGAACATTGACCAAATAAGGAAGTGTTTTTCCTTCGCTCATCAGTCATAAAACTGTGCCACACATTGTTTATGCATCTGATCCATGGGTTCAGATTTAGGTACAATTATCCCTCCATAAACAGACAGAGACGTCTACCTGAGAGTCTTCAGTCTACAGTTTGGACTCTCCAGAAAACCACACAGCTGCTTCACCCCGGCATCCTGCAGGTTGTTGTTACTCAGGTCCAGATGTCTCAGGTGGGAGGGGTTGGACTTCAGGGCTGAGCCCAGAGGAGCACAGCTGATCTCTGACAAACTGCAGCAATCAAGACTGTAAATACATAAAAAACAACTTAATATGAAGGCTGACAGGACAGGGTTCTTGGAGGGTTCTGCATACTGCCTCAGCTCACGCCTTCAATGTTAAACCTAAAATCTGAAGTTACTTTTCAGTCTATATGTTTCTGTACTTTTTGAGCCACTTGTTTGTCCTTTCGGATGACTTCTTACTGCTTTCTACTATGTGCTGTTCAGTCTCAGTGGCATCTCTGCACAGCTGACACTTTTGGACCTGTCGTAGACCCCTGCCTCTATGCTTCTGGGCCTGTTCTTGTGCTGCTACGATCTGAGCCTCTGTGTTGTCTTTCAGGCTGGATTTTTCTGACCACTGATGCAAAGGGTCAGCCCTGTTCTCACTTTCTACTTGTGCCTGAGTCACTCTCTCATGCCACAGACTTTAGAACAAAAGATCCAGGTCAAGTGTCCAGTGGTCTACAGACATCTCACAGAAACCATGGGGCTCAGAGACCCAGCCCAAGATGGTCCGTGTGAGATGTTGGTGGACCAATGGGTTACTGGACCAATGGGCTACTGGACCAATGGGCTGGACAAATGGGTTACTGGACCAATGGGCTGGACCAATGGGTTACTGGACCAATGGGTTACTGGACCAATGGGCTGGACCAATGGGTTACTGGACCAATGGGCTGGACCAATGGGTTACTGGACCAATGGGCTGGACCGATGGGTTACTGGACCAATGGGCTGGACCAATGGGTTACTGGACCAATGGGTTACTGGACCAATGGGCTAGACCAATGGGCTGGACCAATGGGTTACTGGACCAATGGGTTACTGGACCAATGGGTTACTGGACCAATGGGTTACTGGACCAATGGGCTGGACCAATGGGTTACTGGACCAATGGGTTACTGGACCAATGGGCTAGACCAATGGGCTGGACCAATGGGTTACTGGACCAATGGGTTACTGGACCAATGGGCTGGACCAATGGGCTGGACCAATGGGTTACTGGACCAATGGGTTACTGGACCAATGGGTTACTGGACCAATGGGCTAGACCAATGGGCTGGACCAATGGGTTACTGGACCAATGGGTTACTGGACCAATGGGTTACTGGACCAATGGGCTGGACCAATGGGCTGGACCAATGGGTTACTGGACCAATGGGCTACTGGACCAATGGGTTACTGGACCAATGGGCTGGACCAATGGGTTACTGGACCAATGGGTTACTGGACCAATGGGTTACTGGACCAATGGGCTGGACCAATGGGTTACTGGACCAATGGGTTACTGGACCAATGGGTTACTGGACCAATGGGCTGGACCAATGGGTTACTGGACCAATGGGCTACTGGACCAATGGGTTACTGGACCAATGGGTTACTGGACCAATGGGTTACTGGACCAAGACTTTCTTGGAGAAGGACAGAAAATAAAGAGTTGAAGTGCTACTGGTGGAAAATGTGGAGAAACAGTAGACCAACATTTAAATATCCTTCTTATCCAATACAAAGCATGAGGTGTAAGAGAGTAACGATAGGCTTGTTTTTTTTAATGTTTTTTTATGCATTTAGCAGAGGCTTTTATCCAAAGCGACTTAAAGGTAGGGTTAGGGGGTCTTGCCTAAGGACCCCTACTGGAGGTAATACCTTTAATGTAAGGGGATTTGAACTTAGGTCTCCCACATGGAAGGTGGCAATCTTACCACTATGGTAAGATTGTATGTAAGTCTACTTTATGCTGTTCAATAAGTTAGTTACAGAGTAACACCATGTTATGAACTGACGTCAGAGTTTCCAGTTTACAAAGTGGACTCTCCAAAAACCGGCAGAGCTGCTTCCCTCCTGAATCCTGTAAGTGATTCCGACTCAGGTCCAGTTCTCTCAGGTGGGAGGGGTTGGACATCAGGGCTGAGACCAGAGAAGCACAGCTGGGCTCTGAATACCCACAGAACTCCAGCCTGAAGAAATAACACAACAGCTTTTAAATATTCAATATTAGATTATGAGGAGGAAGCTTTTCATAAATATCTGCATCAACAAGACTCCGACACATTAAGAACTGGGTTTTTGAGTTATTCTCTCTATTCTCTCTAAGCTTGAAGATTTGTATCTCAGCCCATTTGTTGCTTCTTTTTTACAAACCATGCCTTCATCTTTCAAATACCAGTCACATGTTTCTGTTTATGCATTTAGCAGAAGCTTTTATCCAAAGCAGCTTACAGATAGGGTAAGGGGGGGTCTTGCCTAAGGACCCCTACTGGAGGTACTACCTTTCATGCGGGGGATTTGAACCCAGATACCACAACACTATCCAGTCCCACATACTTATTCAGTATAAAACACTAAAGTTTGTTTTACCTCAATGTCTGGAGTTCACAGCTGGGAATCTGCATGTAATCAGTGATGGTCTTCACTCCTGAATCCTGCAGAAAGTTTTCACTCAGGTTCAGCTCTCTGAGGTGAGAGGGGTTGGATTTAAGAGCTGAGACCAGAGCAGCACAGCCCTCAGCAGAGATCTGACAATCCGTCAGCCTGCAGAGAAACGACAGCTTTGTGAGTCACCGATGAGATCATCTGAGGTTCAAAGAGAGGAACAAAGACGATGCACTGTACCTCAGAGTCTGCAGTTCACAGTGTGGACTCCTCAGTCCAGCTGCCAGCAGTTTGACGCCTGAATCCTTCAGATGAGTGTTACAGCTGAGGTCCAGCTCTATGAGGTGCGAGGGGTCAGACTGCAGCGCTGACTGCAAAACCTCACAGTCAGTCTCTGAGAGTCCACACCCACAAAGCCTGAGAGCAATCATTCATCAGGGATTGATAAATAAACCAGATCTGGGTTCTGACCCAAAGAAGGAGGTCGTGGATACAAGCGGCTGAAATGAGTTTCCTTCAGAGGGGGGAGGAGCGCCACCATCTGGGGGAGGAGCTACACCATCCGGGGGGAGGAGCTCCACCATCTGGGGGAGGAGCTACACCATCCGGGGGGAGGAGCTCCGCCATCTGGGGGAGGGGCTACACCATCCGGGGGGAGGAGCTCCACCATCTGGGGGATGAGCTACACCATCCGGGGAGGAGCTCCCCCATCTGGGGGATGAGCTACACCATCCGGGGAGGAGCTCCCCCATCTGGGGGATGAGCTACACCATCCGGGGGGAGGAGCTACACCATCTGGGGGAGGAGCTCCGCCATCTGGGGGAGGAGCTACACCATCCGGGGGGAGGAGCTCCGCCATCTGGGGGAGGAGCTCCATCATCTGAGGGGGAGGAGCTCCATCATCTGGAAGGAGCTCAGAGTCGAGCCGCTGCTCCTCCACATAGAAAGGAGTCAGCTGAGGTGGTTCCTCTGGTTAGGATGCCTCCTGGGAGGAGGAACCGGGTCAGAACCAGAACTCACTGGAGGGATTATATTTCCCATCAGACCTGGGAACACCTCAGGACCCCCCAGGAGGAGCTGGAGCGAAATGGATGGTTTAACTCCTGGACCTGTTGGTTCTGACCCGACCTCAGATAAGGGGATGATGGATGGACTCAGAACAGGAAGATTATTGCCATTATTTTTTCTTTTTTTGCATTTTCTGGTATGATAGAGTTGGGTTTACAAACTTCAAATAAGCAGGACACCCATAAATTGATGGCTGAATACTAATATATATATACTAACATACTTCACTAGACTTAAACCCAGCAAACAGTAACATGTTTATTCTTTTAAAAGGGTGCGTTTTAAGTTCACTGCAGAAATGACTCATAGGTTTGGATCTTTTCATTCGTGATCTTTTGCCCATTTTGGATTTGTTTCCTTGGTTTTCTCTGCCTTCCTGCCGGCTGCAGATTCCTTTGGTTTTTCATTCATTCTCTTCCCACATTGTTGCCTGGATCAGGATGATTTATTTTTGCTAACTTTTAACTAAGCTCAAGCTTTTTGATCTCACAGTCTGCCTGTTGTGTGTTTGGTTCCCATCCATCTTTAATGAGCTGACATTTGCACACTTCAGGTGTTTTCATACTTGTGGTTTATACTTGGTGTTATATTCTAACACCAACTGGACCAACTAGTTTGTTAAAACCTAATTCTTATACACATCAACTCACCGAGCCTTCCTGCAGTTCCTCACTGCTGGAATCAGTCTCCGTCGCCCTTCCAGTGTTGTTTTGTACTCCTTCAGGTCCAGTTCATCCAGAACCTCCTCTGACATCTGCAGCATGTAGGCCAGAGCTGAGCAGTGGATCTCAGAGAGTTTCTTCTCTGATCTGTTCTCTGACTTCAGGAACTCTTGGATCTCCTGATGAACTGAGAGGTCTTTCATCTCCATCAGACAGTGGAAGATGTTGATGCTCCTGTCGGGAGAGATTTCATCACTGTTCATCTCCTTCAGGTTGTTGATGACTCTCTGGATGGTTTCTGGACTGTTCTGTTTCTGACCCAGCAGGCCTGCTAAGAGTCTCTGGTTGGACTCCACAGAAAGGCCATGAAGGAAGCGAACAAACAGGTCCAGGTGGCCAGTCCTACTTTTAAGTGATATTTCCATAGCTGCTTTCAAAAATATGTCCATGGATGGATTATTGCAGAAACTGCTATCTTTCAGGAAGTAGTCACTGTCATTGTACACCCATTCCTCCCCCAGGAAGCTCTGCAGCACCTCAGTGTTCCTGCTGGTGTGGCAGTGGATCATGTAGACTGCAGCCAGAAACTCCTGAACACTCAGATGGACGAAGCAGTAAACTGGTTTCTGGAAGATCTCACACTCTCTTTTGAAGATCTCTGTACAAACTCCTGAATGCACCGATGCGTCTGTGGCATCCAGACCACACTGCTCCAGGTCTTCCTGGTAGAACATGATGTTTCCTTTCTCCAGATGTTCAAACGCCAGCCTCCCCAGCTTCAGGAGAACTTCCCTGTCAGCCTGAGTCAGCTCCTGTGGACCCGTCTCATGCCCCTCATGGTACTTGTTCTTCTTCCTCTCTGTCTGGACCAGCAGGAAGTGTGAGTACATGTCAGTGGTGGTCGTGGGCAGCTCTCCGCTCTGCTCTGAGGTCAACATGTGCTTCAGAACTGTAGCAGTGATCCAGCAGAAGACTGGGATTCCACACATGATGTGGAGGCTCCTGGATGTCTTGATGTGGGATCTGATTCTGCTGGACAGCTCTTCATCGCTGAACCTCCTCCTGAAGTACTCCTCCTTCTGGGAATCGGTGAAGCCTCGTACTTCTGTTACCCTGCCAACACACGGAGGAGGGATCCGATTGGCCGCTGCAGGTCGGGAAGTTATCCAGACGAGAGCCGAGGGAAGCAGATTCCCCCTGATGAGGTTTGTCAGCAGCAGGCTGACTGATGACTTCTGTGTGACATCAGACACAACCTGACAGCTGAAATCCAGCCACAGTCTGCTTTCATCCAGGCCGTCAAGGATGAACAGCAGCGTGCAGCCGGCCAGCTGCTCTGCTGGGAGCTTCTGTAAAGCTGGATGGAAAACATGGAGCAGCGTGAGAAGACTGTGCTGCTCATCTCTGATCAGGTTCAGCTCCCTGAAGGAGAGCAGAACCACCACACTGACAGCTTGGTTCTCCAAGCCCTCTGCCCAGTCCAGAGAGAACTTCAGCACTGAGAAGGTTTTTCCAGCTCCAGCGACGCCGTTGGTCAGAACCAGTCTGATGGCTCCGTGTTGCTCAGCTGAGGCTTTAAAGATGTCGTGGCACCTGATTGGAGCGTCATGGAGGGTCCTGGAAGCTGTCTCAAGCTGCCTCACCTCATGTTGGGTATCAGCCTCTTCACTCTGTCCCTCTGTGATGTAGAGCTCAGTGTAGATCCTGCTGAGGAGGGTTCCACTTCCTGTTCCATCGGTTCCTTCAGTCACTCGTTCACATCTCCTCCTCAGACTGATCTTATGTTCATCTAAAGCCTCCTGCAGACCAACACCTGCTGAAAGAGAAGAAAATAGAAGTAAAAGTCTGAGACAGCTTTCATATGAACAGTGCAGCAGTGAAATAAGCTGAATTTAATCTGTTTAAAGAAGCTAACCAAGCTGTGTTCTGGGTCTTTCTCCACACTGGGGACAGGAGGAGGAAGCAGGCTGGTCCCAGTCTGAGGTGATGCACTGTCTGCAGAACCAGTGTCCACAGCTGGCAGAGACTGGATCCTTCAGGACGTCCCGACACAGAGCGCAGCAGGACGGCTGCTCACAGACACTCCTCTTCCTCCCTCTGTCAACACACGTCTTCATCACCAAAATCATCTAAAAGTAACTGTTTTTATCTGAAAATAAACTCAAACAGTCTGTTTACCCTGTAGAAGCTTGATTAGAACTTCTGCATCGCAGTTGTAGATGTATGTATTTATCAGACGCTTTTATCCAAAGCGACTTACAAATGAAGATATAACAGCTTTATAAAAAGCTAACAATAAGCTAACAATAAGCTAACAATAAGCTCCATAGAAGGAACCCAGGAGTCCGACTCTGTCAGAGGGGACAGAGTAGAGATAGGGTGCAGGCATAGAAGGAAGTGCAGAAAGATAAAGTGCAGAGATAGAGGGGGGAGGGAAGTACAAGGTAAGTGCTGGGATAGGAGATGCTCTCTGAAGAGCTGGGTTTTCAGGAGCTTCTTGAAGATAGACAGGGACGCCCCTGTTCTGGTAGCGCTCGGTAGGTCATTCCACCATCGTGGGACGACACATGAACAGAGTTTGGATTGTCTTAGGCGTGGTGTAGGAGCTGCTAGACGACAATCCTGGGACCAACGGAGGGACCCAGTTGGGACAGAAGCCTTTGCAAGAGCATTCAAGTAGATGGAGCCGTTCCATTAAGCTCTTTGTAGCTAACATCAGGGACTTGGATCTGATGCTAAGGGCAGCCAGAGGAGCTCAATGAACAGAGGGGGGGCGTGTTCTTTTAGGCTGATCCAAGACCAGACGCACCGCCGCGTTCTGGACCATCTGCAGAGGTTTCACAGGCTGGAGACCAGTTAGGAAACCAGTTAGGAGACCAGTTAGGAAACCAGTTAGGAGACCAGTTAGGAGACCAGTTAGGAGACCAGTTAGGAAACCAGTTAGGAGAGCAGTTAGGAGACCAGTTAGGAGAGCGTTGCAGTAGTGAAGGTGGGAGATGACCATGGCCTGCACCAGGAGCTGGGGGGGTGTTGGGTCAGGTATGGTCTGATCTTTCTTATGTTTAGTAATGCAAAGCGGCTGAACGAGCAACAGAGGTAATGTGATCTTTGAAGGTTAGTTGGTCATCAATCATGACACCCAAGTTTCTAGCAACCTTTGATGGAGCCAGAGATAGGATTCAGTTTGGATGCAGATGCTGTGGTGTCTGGTTGGTTTGGCTGGGAAGACCAGCAGTTCAGTTTTTGGGAGGTTAAGTTGGAGGTGATGGGCTTTCATCCATGTTGATATGTCAGAGAGACAGTCTGAGATTCAGGCTGAGTCCGTGTGGTCGTCAGGTGGGAATGACAGATAGAGCTGGGTATCATCAGCATAACATTGGTGTGAGAAGCCATGTGATCGGATGATCTGTCCCAGTGAGTTGGTGTATATGGCAAAGAGAAGAGGTCCCAGTACTGAGCCTTGGGGGACCCCTGGTGCTGCAGAAGTGTGACCAAGCCAGGATACTTTGAAGGACCGACCAGTGAGGTATGATTCAAACCAGGAGTGTGCTCTCCCTGTGATGCTAGAGAGTATGGACAAAAGGATAAGTACAGAGGACTTAGCTGTCGCTCTGGCTTCTTTTAAGGCTTCTGTCACAGCCAACAGAGCCGTTTCGGTGGAGTGTCCACTTTTTTTGGGCGACAGGTTGCAGAGGAAGGAAACCATAGGGGTAGAAACAGATGATCTACTCGGGAGACTCACTCTGAACTGAATGAAATAGTGGTAAAGTGCAGAGGTGTGACAGACAGGCCTCTGTGGCACAGTTTGCCAGCTTTATGGGTCGGAGGACGGCTGAGCAGCTGTAGCTCAAACGAGTTCATTAGTGTCAGAAAATCAGAAGAGTTAGGACTGTCCAGGTGGATGTTCATGTCAACAAGGACCATTATGGGACAGTCATGCTCCGGGATAGAAGAGAGGAAGGAGTCTAGTTCATTTAGAAAGTCACCGAGTTGTCCTGGAGGGCGATATACGACAATCATATAGATGCATGTAGACGTTCCTTGTTGCAACAGTGTTCCTGAGTATTTTTATTACTTTTCCCAACATGAAAACAGAAAGAGAGACACGAAACAAACCTTCATGGACAGATAATAGAATTTCACAAGTCAGCCAGTTATGGACTCTTCTCTTACTTTGTGTCTGGGGGTCCAGGTTCATTTCTAAAGTCTGTTCGATGACCCATGGACCGGTCACTCTTCATAGACAGACAGTCGGGGTCTGGAGACTCTGCTCTCGCTCTGCAGACACAAACCTGTTGTTATTCATATCACTGAGGAATTCTCTGATGAAAACCACTGAAGAAGCTCTGAACAGAGAAGGTCCCTGGAAAGGGGTTAAAGCGTAACCAAAGGGATGTCACGGTTCGGATAGGTAGGACCCAGATGCAGTTCTCTTTTAGATAAAAAAACATGGTTTATTCGCAAAACAAGACAGGGAGCATGAACAAAGGGCGCGGCAAAGCCGGATCATCAAAATGACTTGACTACAAAAAGAACTATGACAAACAAAACAAGGCTATGAAAAACACTATGACTATGAGGCATGAAACCGGACTTATCTTTAGTGCAACAAAGCATGAAGGGATAGTGAGGTAAGGATTCTGCAGTGACTGAAAGGAAACCAGAAGACGAAATACTGTGGAGGGAGTGATCAGTGAATGAGATGCAGCTGTGAACAATTAACCAGGTGACTTGAGTGAACTGAGGTGGCAGGGGAAAAACAGGACTAGAACATAACTGAAACCATTAAACAAACTGTGACATAACATAAACTTCTATAGCCGACTGTGACAAGCGAGGCATAGCTCTTTTCTTAAATCTGTTTAACAATATGATTTTATTTTGAACCTGTATCAAAGAATCAAATATTTTTCAATCTTTTGTGATAAGAATGATAAATTCAGGTCATGTCTGATGGGAAACATATTAAACTGATTAATTCCTGCTGCCAACTTTTATTGATACCATTTTTAAGGATCCATACCCAAAGTCTGGATAATCTCCTATCGACTTGTCGTCCTTCAGAGACCGAGACTCTGCCGCGGACATCTCTTCTTCCAAACTGATCTTCTTCAGTCTGTGAAGTAAAATGTACAGAAGTTAATCTGTTAAACCAAACATAGCGAGTAGAAAGTTACTCAAAGACCACATGTTGCTTCAGCTCATTGAGGTTTGCAGCATTGGTTTCTGCACAGCTCTCTTAAGGTCCCACCACAGCATCTCAGTCAGGCTGAGGTCTGGACTCTGACTGGACCGTTGCAACACCTTGATTCTTCTCTTTTTCCCACATTCTGCTGTAGATCTGCTGCTGTGTTTGGGATCTTTGTCCTGTTGATGAGCCAGTTTCAGCCCAGCTTTAGCTGTGGGACAGATGGCCTCACATCTGACTCTAGAATACTTTGGTATCCAGAGGAGTTCATGGTGGACTCAATGACTGCAAGGTGCCCAGGTCCTGTGGCTGCAGAACCAGCCCAGATCATCAGCCCTCCACCACCGTGCTTGACAGCTGGTATGAGGTGTTTGTGCTGATATGCTGTGTTTGGTTTCCTCCAAACGTGCTGCTGTGCATTAGGACCAAACATCTCCACTTTGCTCTGGTCTGTCCAAAGGACATTGTTCCAGAAGTCTTGAGCTTTGTTCAGATGCAGCTTTGCAAACCTAAGCTGTGCTGCCATGTTCTTTTTAGAGAGAAGAGGCTTTGTACTTTTATTCTTTTATTCTTTTTCTTTTAAGTGTGTATTTGTAAGCGGTATTAGCCCTATATTCGGACAGAATATGTCTCCTAACCCTGCATCATCAGTGAGCTGCACAGTGTGAGGAAAACAGCTCGAGAAGAGGATTGAAACGCTGCAAGACATTCATCCGAGTGAGGAATTTATTGACTGTATTATAGCTCCCTTTACAGGCTGTGGAGCCTTCATGTGCCAAAGGACTAACTCAGACTTTTCTACACGGGATCACAGCTGATGTGGAGCCTCACTGCAGACCTGGCTGACCCTGGATGTGTCCAAATGACACTGGAATATCTGGTGAAGCTCCCAAACCGGCCGGTCCGACTGACCCGTTGATTCCAAATACAATGTGTGATGATGAATGTAATACAAAAAATAATAAAAACAAGAGAAATGGCCCCAAAACTCAGCCAAAGGCTCATCAGAATATTAGGAGAAGCCCAAATCCCACAACCAAGGTGAGGACGACAGAAGTAAACGACACCTCCACACAAAATGGAACGGCAAAGACAGAAAATATAACTTTTTCTGATTCATCCGTCAGGGAACTGATAGATATCATGCAGACCGTCATCTGTCTACACATCCAGATGGCATGAGGATCATTATCCACACGGGTCTTTAGATATTCTGAGAAGGAAGACTGGCTCTGAGATCCTGAAGAAAGACTTTTCTCTGCTGTTGGAGAGACTGTTTCACTATGGAGAAACACTGTGTCTCCATTTCAGGCCCCATTCCTACTGTGGGTAAAGGGATTCTTTAAGGACTTCTTGATCTGAATACATGGTTATTAAATGCATGCATCTCCCCTGGGATTAAGTTCATTGATAACTTTGATATATTTTGGAACTGTAAGGAGCGTTTCAGACCTGATGGCGTGCATCCAGATCCAACTGGATGCAGATTACTTGCTGCACACTTACATCATGCTGTTGGGACGGCAAACCCAAACATGATAAGGGTGAAGGACAGCCGGCCCTCACCCCTCACCAGACCCTTTACTCCACATCACCCAAGGTCTCCAAAGGATGTCTCTATCCCAGACAGGACTGCATCTACCAGGAAACACAGGGAACCCCCTCCTCTTACATCATCCTGGCAGAGCAGGGCAGAGGGGGCTGTGCAGGATGTTCAAGGAGCAGCAGCAGAGTTCAGAACAAAGACAACATGCCACGATGCGTTCAGGGTCCCTGTTAGTAGTCTTACTACTGACAGCTGTTCTGAGAACAAGCTGGGACCCAGTAGGATTCCTGTATTAGTAAAAGAAGAAATCTAAAACAGTGAACTTGCTGGGTGAATCTATCTAATCTGTTAATGGTGCCACGTACAACTCAGAATACAACAGAGACCAGAGTGAACTCCACAGAGCTCTATTTAATATTAGATCTCTGTCCAATAAGTCCCTGTTAGTTAATGACTTCTTCATTTCACACAATTTAGATTTTATTTTCTGACAGAAACATGGTTAACAGAGAGCACAAGTGCTGCTGTTCTTAAAGAAACAGGACCCCCAAAGTTTAGTTTCATGGGTAAATGCAGAAATGGGAGGAAAGTAGGGGAGAAGCTGCCTTATTTAAAGATATATTCCACAGAGATCTCATTCGGTGATTTCACTTATTTTGATTATCTTACTTTTATTTTAAAGGGTGTTCCTAAAATTCTGTTCTTAATCATTTACAGATCTGCAGGATACTGTGTGAGTTTTATTGATGATTTTTCTGAATTATTGTCTGTTATCTCGACTGATTTTAACCATTTTATCTTGACCAGAGATTTTAACTTTCACATCGAAAATATGACGGATGGTAAAGCCAAAGAATTTTCTTCTGTGCTGGACACGTTTGGTTTGTGGCAACAGAACCGACCCAGGAGTTTGGAAACAGAGCCAGGAGTTTGGAAACAGACCCAGGAGTTTGGAAACAGAGCCAGGAGTTTGGAAACAGACCCAGGAGTTTGGAAACAGAACCAGGAGTTTGGAAACAGACCCAGGAGTTTGGAAACAGAACCAGGAGTTTGGAAACAGAACCAGGAGTTTGGAAACAGAGCCAGGAGTTTGGAAACAGAACCAGGAGTTTGGAAACAGAACCAGGAGTTTGGAAACAGAGCCAGGAGTTTGGAAACAGAACCAGGAGTTTGGAAACAGAACCAGGAGTTTGGAAACAGAGCCAGGAGTTTGGAAACAGAACCAGGAGTTTGGAAACAGAACCAGGAGTTTGGAAACAGAGCCAGGAGTTTGGAAACAGAACCAGGAGTTTGGAAACAGAACCAGGAGTTTGGAAACAGAGCCAGGAGTTTGGAAACAGAGCCAGGAGTTTGGAAACAGACCCAGGAGTTTGGAAACAGAACCAGGAGTTTGGAAACAGACCCAGGAGTTTGGAAACAGAGCCAGGAGTTTGGAAACAGAGCCAGGAGTTTGGAAACAGACCCAGGAGTTTGGAAACAGAGCCAGGAGTTTGGAAACAGAACCAGGAGTTTGGAAACAGAGCCAGGAGTTTGGAAACAGAACCAGGAGTTTGGAAACAGAACCAGGAGTTTGGAAACAGAGCCAGGAGTTTGGAAACAGAACCAGGAGTTTGGAAACAGAACCAGGAGTTTGGAAACAGAGCCAGGAGTTTGGAAACAGAGCCAGGAGTTTGGAAACAGAACCAGGAGTTTGGAAACAGAACCAGGAGTTTGGAAACAGAGCCAGGAGTTTGGAAACAGAACCAGGAGTTTGGAAACAGAGCCAGGAGTTTGGAAACAGAACCAGGAGTTTGGAAACAGACCCAGGAGTTTGGAAACAGAGCCAGGAGTTTGGAAACAGAACCAGGAGTTTGGAAACAGAGCCAGGAGTTTGGAAACAGAACCAGGAGTTTGGAAACAGAACCAGGAGTTTGGAAACAGAGCCAGGAGTTTGGAAACAGAACCAGGAGTTTGGAAACAGAACCAGGAGTTTGGAAACAGAACCAGGAGTTTGGAAACAGAGCCAGGAGTTTGGAAACAGAACCAGGAGTTTGGAAACAGAGCCAGGAGTTTGGAAACAGAGCCAGGAGTTTGGAAACAGACCCAGGAGTTTGGAAACAGAACCAGGAGTTTGGAAACAGACCCAGGAGTTTGGAAACAGACCCAGGAGTTTGGAAACAGAACCAGGAGTTTGGAAACAGAACCAGGAGTTTGGAAACAGAGCCAGGAGTTTGGAAACAGAGCCAGGAGTTTGGAAACAGAACCAGGAGTTTGGAAACAGACCCAGGAGTTTGGAAACAGAGCCAGGAGTTTGGAAACAGAGCCAGGAGTTTGGAAACAGAACCAGGAGTTTGGAAACAGACCCAGGAGTTTGGAAACAGACCCAGGAGTTTGGAAACAGAACCAGGAGTTTGGAAACAGAACCAGGAGTTTGGAAACAGAGCCAGGAGTTTGGAAACAGAGCCAGGAGTTTGGAAACAGAGCCAGGAGTTTGGAAACAGACCCAGGAGTTTGGAAACAGAGCCAGGAGTTTGGAAACAGAGCCAGGAGTTTGGAAACAGAGCCAGGAGTTTGGAAACAGAACCAGGAGTTTGGAAACAGAGCCAGGAGTTTGGAAACAGACCCAGGAGTTTGGAAACAGAACCAGGAGTTTGGAAACAGAGCCAGGAGTTTGGAAACAGAGCCAGGAGTTTGGAAACAGAGCCAGGAGTTTGGAAACAGAGCCAGGAGTTTGGAAACAGAGCCAGGAGTTTGGAAACAGAGCCAGGAGTTTGGAAACAGAGCCAGGAGTTTGGAAACAGAGCCAGGAGTTTGGAAACAGAACCAGGAGTTTGGAAACAGAACCAGGAGTTTGGAAACAGAGCCTGTTTTTTCTAACTCACTCTGGTGGCAGTGAAGGTCGAGCGAACCCAACAGGAAGCCCTGAAATGTAGCTCCCTGCATAAAAGTGTTTGGTTGACTTACAATCTTTAGATTTATTAGGTCATAACTTTCATAACATTGATCCAGTTCACATCCCCAATGTTTTCACTGGACAACAAAGCTCCTTTTTGCCTTTCTCTGACTGTGGGAATTCCTCTTTACACACAAATACAACCTGCAGTCATAACTGGACAAAGATCAAAGCAACGACACATACAGCTGTTTAATAAAACAGAGCTTTGGTTCTCTGGCTGAGAACATAAGCTGGGCTCTGATATGAGAAAACTTCCCATTTTATTGCTGTTGAACTTGGATCAGAGTCAGTCAGTCTCCCTTCCCTCTGCACTTACTGGAAATGATGTCACTCAGCTGCTGAAACGCTCCTTCATTGTTTTCGCACTTGAACTCTGCAGTTTTCATGTTGTCAAAACATGAAATTCCTTTAGACATGTCTGATTCCCAGAGTAACAGCTTCAGGTCAGATCCTGTGAGACGGTTTTTGAAACACAAACCAGAGGTTTTATCAGTGTTCTGCTGCTTCTTCTATCTGCTGTTCTCAGACAGACTTAAACAGTAAATTAACTGAATAATAAGAACTTTAACACTCACCCTTGTTAGTACGCAGCTGTCAGAAGAGCTTCCTCCTTTAAACCGATCAGCTGACTTCCTCCTGTTTTGTAAATCTAATGTGTGACGTGTTTGCAGGTGTGTGTGAAGGTGTGGAAGAGCAGCTATTTAAAGACATACGATCCAACACAGTTCAAGGCAGACATCTGATTTCAGCTGTTAATTTTAGTTTATTCTTAATTTAGTGTATTTAGTTGGCATCGGCTCAGGAGGAGCTCGTTCGGTTCATACAGTCTACATCCGAGGCTTTGCTCTGAAACTGAAATGAGTTTTGATCTGTTGGCAGACAGGTACCACAGTTGGATTAAGGCAAACTGCACAGACGTGTGCACTCTGCAGCTCCTAACAGTACAGTGCAGCCGTACAGTGCAGCCGTACAGTGCAGCTGTACAGTGCAGCTGTACAGTGCTGCCGTGCAGTGCAGCCGTACAGTGCTGCTGTGCAGTGCAGCCGTACAGTGCAGCCGTACAGTGCTGCTGTGCAGTGCTGCCGTGCAGTGCAGCCGTACAGTGCTGCTGTGCAGTGCTGCCGTACAGTGCTGCCGTACAGTGCAGCCGTACAGTGCAGCCGTACAGTGCAGCCGTACAGTGCAGCTGTGCAGTGCTGCCGTTCAGTGCTGCCGTACAGTGCAGCTGTGCAGTGCTGCTGTGCAGTGCAGCCGTACAGTACTGCTGTGCAGTGCAGCTGTGCAGTGCTGCTGTGCAGTGCTGCTGTGCAGTGCAGCCGTACAGTACTGCTGTGCAGTGCAGCTGTGCAGTGCTGCTGTGCAGTGCAGCTGTGCAGTGCTGCTGTGCAGTGCAGCCGTACAGTGCAGCCGTACAGTGCAGCCGTACAGTACTGCTGTGCAGTGCAGCTGTGCAGTGCTGCTGTGCAGTGCAGCTGTGCAGTGCTGCCGTTCAGTGCAGCTGTGCAGTGCTGCTGTGCAGTGCAGCCGTACAGTGCAGCCGTACAGTGCAGCCGTACAGTGCAGCTGTGCAGTGCTGCCGTTCAGTGCTGCCGTACAGTGCAGCTGTGCAGTGCTGCCGTTCAGTGCTGCTGTGCAGTGCTGCTGTGCAGTGCTGCCGTACAGTGCAGCTGTGCAGTGCAGCCGTACAGTGCAGCCGTACAGTGCAGCCGTACAGTGCAGCTGTGCAGTGCTGCCGTTCAGTGCTGCCGTACAGTGCAGCTGTGCAGTGCTGCCGTTCAGTGCTGCTGTGCAGTGCTGCTGTGCAGTGCTGCCGTTCAGTGCTGCTGTGCAGTGCTGCTGTGCAGTGCTGCCGTGCAGTGCAGCTGTACAGTGCAGCTGTACAGTGCAGCAGTACAGTGCAGCCGTGCAGTGCAGCAGTACAGTGCAGCCGTGCAGTGCTGCCGTACAGTGCAGCCGTACAGTGCTGCCGTACAGTGCTGCTGTACAGTGCAGCCGTACAGTGCTGCTGTACAGTGCAGCTGTACAGTGCAGCCGTACAGTACTGCTGTCGAAGGCGGACAGGCGGGATGTTGTGGACCTGATGATGCAGAAGTTTGAGCTCGAGGGAACCATGCAGGTGATGGTGAACGTTTTAAAGAAGAACGAGCTGGTGAAGAACTAAACGCCATGGCTGCAGAAACTGGAGGTCAGTGTCACAGAGAAACATTCCTGCTGTCTCTGAGCTGCAGGTATTAAACCGGAGGGGCTTCAGGTTGGACAGACAGACGGCACAAAAGTTCGGCCCAGATGTGCCCAACATCTGCAGTTTTCTTTACCCACTCTGCTCTTTGCATCTTTTCAGATGATGTACAAATCTGCCCCTAAAACCTCGAACAGTTTGTCTGGCACAAAGTCCTGAATGAACTCTGAGTTTCTGAAGTTTGTGAAGCGGTTCTGAACACGGTGGGTTTCAGAACAGGAAGCTGATTGGACTGACGTCAGCTTAGATGAGAAGCAAACAGGAGCAGACTGTCGTTCTCTGTTTGAGCCACAAGATGGAGGCAGAGAGTCGTGATGAGACAGAAAACACCCCAGCCTATCCCAGCTGTCATTGGGTGAGAGGCAGGTACACCTGGGCAGGTAACCAGTCCATCACAGGGCCACACAGAGACACCACCACGCAGCCTTCATTTTATTTATTTTTATTAAAAAGTATTAGAAAGATTTTTACCAGAATCCCATATTTTTTAACTTCAGTCTAATGTTTAATGTCTTAAAACTGTGAAAGTCTTTAAAAACTTGACATGTTACAACAGTTCCTTCAAAAACAGCTGCAGTCTGATCATCTGTGGTGGCTGATAAATGACCCAATACGATGAGTGATAAGAGTCCGAATGAGTCTCAGTTTGTACACGGATGATGTCTGAAGTGATGAGCAGAACCACAGCAACACTCACTGGATGTCAGTTTAATGTCAGAATTCTGCTACTCAAACCAAACCTTTTCATCCTAACTTTCCCTTCAGCTGTGGACTTTTTCCTCTGCTTTGATCTCAATCACCTGAACAAAAGAAACATCAGGAGCCAATCAGACGCCGCTGATCGGTTTGTGAAAAATCTCCACCGATGGTTTCCTGTTCTGGTCTGTTGTGTCTTTGGTTCATTCCACTGCAGTCAGTCCTCTACAGAAACAGGTCCAGGACGTTTTCAGCCAAGCTTAAGATAAACTGCTCCACACTAACATATCAGAATTGTTCATTTTTCCGCTTTGTTTCACCAGAAAGCAAAGCAGAACCATGTTTTACCCTCGTGTTAAAGGGTAAAACTGGTTCTGGTGAAGTCTTACAGATCCTCTCTGGGATCTTTGGGGGCAGGATCTGGGTTCAGGTTGGACCGGTCCCGACCAGCAGGTTTTATCTCTGGGTGAAGAGGGCTCCCAGTGTGATCCCAGCTGCTCCCAGTACAACCAGTCCAAACACTGTCCTTAGGGACCAGAAACTGACAGGAGGCCTGGACTCGTACAGCTCCACAAAGGCATCCTGGAAACGAAAGTGACAGGAAACAAAATTAATCATTTTCCCTGGTTTCCCAAACCAAACCCAGTCCAACGGTCATCAATAATTACTTTTGGAGTTCCTCAGAGCTCCAGTTTGGGCGCTTTACATTTTTCTTTTGTATAAAGCAGCACTTGTTCTGATTTTGTAATAACAACATGTTTATTTGTCCACTTGGTGGCAGCAGAAGGTAAACCACAGATCCGTCAGACATCCAGCAGGTTCTGATGAAGCTAACCATCATGTGGAGTCTTGTTTGAGTCGGTCTGGATTCTGGTCTCAGACGGTTCATGTTTTACACCAGGCGACATGTGGAGGATAAAGAGACGATGTTTTTAACCGAGTTTACCTACAATTTGTGTGTTTGGTCACACGACTAAGTCCTGCCGTGAAAACCCTGCATGTGTGTGAGATCAGTCAAGAGTTAGGAGTGTTGGGTTATTTCCCTGCATGTTAGTGTCTGCAGCTGTGAGTTTTAGACCTTTTGTCTTTGGAATGAACATTTGCACCGTTTTAGGGCTCAGAACCGGTTCCAGGGTTCGGGTTAGAAGCTGGAAGCAGGTTGAGGTTCAGGGTTGTGATAATGTAGCATGTCAGTGGTGGTCCTCACAAAGACAGCAGTCAGTGTGGTGTGTGTGCGTTGATGTGTGACTGTAATATGGTGATTAGGGGGGATCCCTTCTCTGAAGCTCGCCACACATGGCTGACGCATGGCGTCACATGATCAGTTACACTGATCCAACAGCAGCCCAACCAGGACTCCTGCAGCACAGAATACGAGTCTAAAACTACTGTAAAATCAGTCTAAAACTACTGTAAAATCAGTCTAAAACTACTGTAAAATCAGTCTGAAACTACTGTAAAATCAGTCTGAAACTACTGTAAAATCAGTCTAAAACTACTGTAAAATCAGTCTGAAACTACTGTAAAATCAGTCTGAAACTACTGTAAAATCAGTCTAAAACTACTGTAAAATAGGTCTAAAACTACTGTAAAATAGGTCTAAAACTACTGTAAAATCAGTCTAAAACTACTGTAAAATCAGTCTAAAACCAGCGTAAAATCAGTCTAAAACTACTGTAAAATCAGTCTAAAACTACTGTAAAATCAGTCTAAAACTACTGTAAAAGTAGAGTAAAACTACTGTAAAATCAGTCTAAAACTACTGTAAAATCAGTCTAAAACTACTGTAAAATCAGTCTAAAACTAATGTAAAATCAGTCTAAAACTACTGTAAAATCAGTCTAAAACTAATGTTAAATCAATCTAAAACTACTGTAAAATCAGTCTGAAACTACTGTAAAATCAGTCTAAAACTACTGTAAAAGCAGAGGAAAACTACTGTAAAATCAGTCTAAAACTACTGAAAAATCAGTCTAAAACTACTGTAAAATCAGTCTAAAACTACTGTAAAATCAATCTAAAACTACTGTAAAATCAGTCTAAAACTACTGTAAAATCAGTCTGAAACTACTGTAAAATCAGTCTGAAACTACTGTAAAATCAGTCTAAAACTACTGTAAAATCAGTCTAAAACTACTGTAAAAGCAGAGTAAAACTACTGTAAAATCAGTCTAAAACTACTGTAAAATCAGTCTAAAACTACTGTAAAAGCAGAGGAAAACTACTGTAAAATCAATCTAAAACTACTGTAAAATCAGTCTAAAACTACTGTAAAATCAGTCTAAAACTACTGTAAAAACAGTAAAACTACTGTAAAATCAGTCTAAAACTACTGTAAAATCAGTCTAAAACTAATGTTAAATCAGTCTAAAACTACTGTAAAATCAGTCTAAAACTACTGTAAAATAAGTCTGAAACTACTGTAAAAGCAGAGTAAAACTACTGTAAAATCAGTCTGAAACTACTGTAAAATCAGTCTAAAACTAATGTTAAATCAGTCTAAAACTACTGTAAAATCAGTCTAAAACTACTGTAAAATCAGTCTGAAACTACTGTAAAAGCAGAGTAAAACTACTGTAAAATCAGTCTGAAACTACTGTAAAATCAGTCTAAAACTACTGTAAAATCAGTCTAAAACTAATGTTAAATCAGTCTAAAACTACTGTAAAAACAGTAAAACTAATGTTAAATCAGTCTAAAACTACTGTAAAATCAGTCTAAAACTACTGTAAAATCAGTCTGAAACTACTGTAAAATCAGTCTAAAACTACTGTAAAATCAATCTAAAACTACTGTAAAATCAGTCTAAAACTACTGTAAAAGCAGAGTAAAACTACTGTAAAATCAGTCTAAAACTACTGTAAAATCAATCTAAAACTACTGTAAAATCAGTCTAAAACTACTGTAAAATCAGTCTGAAACTACTGTAAAATCAGTCTGAAACTACTGTAAAATCAGTCTAAAACTACTGTAAAATCAGTCTAAAACTACTGTAAAAGCAGAGTAAAACTACTGTAAAATCAGTCTAAAACTACTGTAAAATCAGTCTAAAACTACTGTAAAAGCAGAGGAAAACTACTGTAAAATCAATCTAAAACTACTGTAAAATCAGTCTAAAACTACTGTAAAATCAGTCTAAAACTACTGTAAAAACAGTAAAACTACTGTAAAATCAGTCTAAAACTACTGTAAAATCAGTCTAAAACTAATGTTAAATCAGTCTAAAACTACTGTAAAATCAGTCTAAAACTACTGTAAAATCAGTCTGAAACTACTGTAAAAGCAGAGTAAAACTACTGTAAAATCAGTCTGAAACTACTGTAAAATCAGTCTAAAACTAATGTTAAATCAGTCTAAAACTACTGTAAAATCAGTCTAAAACTACTGTAAAATCAGTCTGAAACTACTGTAAAAGCAGAGTAAAACTACTGTAAAATCAGTCTGAAACTACTGTAAAATCAGTCTAAAACTACTGTAAAATCAGTCTAAAACTAATGTTAAATCAGTCTAAAACTACTGTAAAAACAGTAAAACTAATGTTAAATCAGTCTAAAACTAATGTAAAATCAGTCTAAAACTACTGTAAAAGCAGAGTAAAACTACTGTAAAATCAGTCTAAAACTACTGTAAAAGCAGTCTAAAACTACTGTAAAAGCAGAGTAAAACTACTGTAAAATCAGTCTAAAACTACTGTAAAATCAGTCTAAAACTACTGTAAAATCAGTCTAAAACTTATGTAAAATCAGTCTAAAACTACTGTAAAATCAGTCTAAAACTACTGTAAAAGCAGTCTAAAACTACTGTAAAAGCGGAGTAAAACTACTGTAAAATCAGTCTAAAACTACTGTAAAATCAATCTAAAACTACTGTAAAATCAGTCTAAAACTACTGTAAAATCAATCTAAAACTACTGTAAAATCAGTCTAAAACTACTGTAAAATCAGTCTAAAACTACTGTAAAAACAGTAAAACTAATGTTAAATCAGTCTAAAACTAATGTAAAATCAGTCTAAAACTACTGTAAAAGCAGAGTAAAACTACTGTAAAATCAGTCTAAAACTACTGTAAAATCAGTCTAAAACTACTGTAAAATCAGTCTGAAACTACTGTAAAATCAGTCTAAAACTACTGTAAAATCAGTCTAAAACTACTGTAAAATCAGTCTGAAACTACTGTAAAATCAGTCTAAAACTAATGTTAAATCAGTCTGAAACTACTGTAAAATCAGTCTAAAACTACTGTAAAAGCAGAGTAAAACTGTTCTGAAAATCAGTGGAAACACATGAATTGAAGGATTTTGTCACATGCTTCTCTCAGCCAGGCCCTGAGCAGAACCTCAGCAAGACCAACAAACAGAACCAACAATGGGCCATAACAGGGCCGACAGGCGACCAAGAAAGGATCAACTGGGAAATGTCTCAGATTCAGTCTGAGTCACATTTCTCTGAAATAATGCATCACATAAGGGGATTTGTGAGTGTGTTGCTGAGTCAGGCCAACAGACCGTAATGAGTTCACAGCTGTTTTCTCAGCAGTGAACTCAGCTCTCACACTGAGGATATTACATGATTTCAGATAACCTCCAAACCGCCGATCGCACTGTAACTCGTGGTAGTATTAAAACACTAAAATGACTAAATTTAATATTCTAACTCCCGGTTGAGTTGATTTCGTTGATCTTATTTTGCTGAAACATCTTCAAGAAAGAAAAATGTCCAAACTGAAACTGAATGTCTTTTTTTTTTAACGATTTGTGACAACCTGAGGATAGTCTGAGGACAGTCTGGGGATAGTCTGAGGATAGTCTGAGGACAGTCTGAGGATAGTCTGAGGATAGTCTGAGGACAGTCTGAGGACAGTCTGGGGATAGTCTGAGGATAGTCTGAGGACAGTCTGAGGACAGTCTGGGGATAGTCTGGGGACAGTCTGAGGATAGTCTGAGGACAGTCTGAGGATAGTCTGAGGACAGTCTGAGGACAGTCTGAGGACAGTCTGAGGACAGTCTGAGGACAGTCTGAGGATAGTCTGGGGATAGTCTGAGGATAGTCTGAGGACAGTCTGGGGACAGTCTGAGGATAGTCTGGGGATAGTCTGAGGACAGTCTGAGGATAGTCTGGGGATAGTCTGAGGACAGTCTGAGGACAGTCTGGGGACAGTCTGAGGATAGTCTGGGGATAGTCTGAGGATAGTCTGAGGATAGTCTGAGGACAGTCTGGGGACAGTCTGAGGATAGTCTGGGGATAGTCTGAGGACAGTCTGAGGACAGTCTGGGGACAGTCTGAGGATAGTCTGAGGATAGTCTGGGGATAGTCTGAGGATAGTCTGAGGATAGTCTGAGGACAGTCTGAGGACAGTCTGGGGATAGTCTGAGGATAGTCTGAGGATAGTCTGAGGATAGTCTGAGGATAGTCTGAGGACAGTCTGAGGACAGTCTGGGGATAGTCTGAGGATAGTCTGGGGATAGTCTGAGGATAGTCTGAGGACAGTCTGGGGACAGTCTGGGGATAGTTTGAGGATAGTCTGGGGATAGTCTGAGGACAGTCTGAGGATAGTCTGAGGACAGTCTGGGGACAGTCTGGGGATAGTCTGAGGACAGTCTGAGGACAGTCTGGGGATAGTCTGGGGACAGTCTGAGGATAGTCTGAGGACAGTCTGAGGACAGTCTGAGGACAGTCTGAGGATAGTCTGGGGATAGTCTGAGGATAGTCTGAGGACAGTCTGGGGACAGTCTGAGGATAGTCTGGGGATAGTCTGAGGACAGTCTGAGGACAGTCTGGGGACAGTCTGAGGATAGTCTGGGGATAGTCTGAGGATAGTCTGAGGACAGTCTGGGGACAGTCTGGGGATAGTCTGAGGACAGTCTGAGGACAGTCTGGGGATAGTCTGGGGATAGTCTGAGGATAGTCTGGGGATAGTCTGAGGACAGTCTGAGGACAGTCTGGGGATAGTCTGAGGACAGTCTGAGGACAGTCTGGGGATAGTCTGAGGATAGTCTGGGGATAGTCTGGGGATAGTCTGAGGATAGTCTGAGGACAGTCTGAGGACAGTCTGAGGATAGTCTGGGGATAGTCTGGGGATAGTCTGAGGATAGTCTGGGGATAGTCTGGGGATAGTCTGAGGATAGTCTGAGGACAGTCTGAGGATAGTCTGAGGATAGTCTGGGGATAGTCTGAGGACAGTCTGAGGATAGTCTGGGGATAGTCTGAGGATAGTCTGAGGACAGTCTGAGGATAGTCTGGGGATAGTCTGAGGATAGTCTGAGGACAGTCTGAGGATAGTCTGAGGATAGTCTGAGGATAGTCTGAGGGCAGTCTGAGGGCAGTCTGAGGATAGTCTGAGGATAGTCTGAGGACAGTCTGAGGATAGTCTGAGGATAGTCTGAGGACAGTCTGAGGATAGTCTGGGGATAGTCTGAGGACAGTCTGAGGATAGTCTGAGGATAGTCTGAGGACAGTCTGGGGATAGTCTGAGGACAGTCTGAGGATAGTCTGAGGATAGTCTGAGGACAGTCTGAGGATAGTCTGAGGATAGTCTGAGGACAGTCTGGGGATAGTCTGGGGATAGTCTGAGGACAGTCTGGGGATAGTCTGAGGACAGTCTGGGGATAGTCTGAGGACAGTCTGAGGATAGTCTGAGGATAGTCTGAGGACAGTCTGAGGATAGTCTGAGGACAGTCTGAGGATAGTCTGAGGATAGTCTGAGGACAGTCTGAGGATAGTCTGAGGACAGTCTGGGGATAGTCTGAGGACAGTCTGAGGATAGTCTGAGGATAGTCTGAGGATAGTCTGAGGACAGTCTGAGGACAGTCTGGGGACAGTCTGAGGATAGTCTGGGGACAGTCTGAGGACAGTCTGGGGACAGTCTGAGGACAGTCTGAGGATAGTCTGAGGACAGTCTGAGGACAGTCTGGGGATAGTCTGAGGGCGGCTGAGTGGTCGGTCAGACCGTTTCAAGGATCGAAACAACCTTCAAACTGAAGAAAAAGCGCCTCAGAGTCCGTGCACAGACTTTCTGTTTGAAAGCCTCGATGGAAAATTTTGATACAGAATTCTGAGAAAGCAGCTCGGCTTACCACTGCCTGTGTTCTGAGAGCTGACAGCGCACACACGTGCACGCACGTGCACGCACACAGCTTCACCTGCTGCCGTGTTGGTGTTTTGTTCTGCACTCAGACTCCCCTGAAATGAGTCAAACCACCCAGTGCCAGTCTCCCTTTGAAAGTTAACCAAAAACACACCTCAGGTCAAGTCCTGCGTGTGTTTCTGTGTTTTCAGTTGATCTCGTGAGCGCCTGTCTTGTTATTCAGGTTGAACTGACTTCTACAGAAACAGTCTGTTAGCTGATCTGAAGCCCGAGGCGGAAATTCAACCACGCCGATTACCTGGAAAGATATTTCTGGGTAATACCACACAGAACTGACACACACGCAGATAAAAGGCAGCAGATAAAACTGAAGGAAACCACAGCAGCAGGACCGAATATGAACAGAAAGTAAAAGCTCCTCTCTGCTGCGTTCAGGGGTGCCTCTCTCCTGATCTGAGCCAAACATCTTTTTGGTTTTCGGTCAAACTTTCTTATAGCAGCAGCTGCATCTACTGTCAGTCAATCAGAGCACGAATAAACCTCATGTGACCATGTTTTCATAGCTGGTGCGGTTCTTCATGTGATCATGTCTCCTAACAGTCAGAAAGAGACACATCACATTTAAGGTTTCCCAGTGGTTAATATCAGTGATTTATAGTGATGACACAGTTTTTAAATGTTTGATTTTGGTCTCCTCTGAGAGGCAATGCTTGGCATTTTTCTCCAGAACAGTCTTTTCAGTGTGACTGGAACTGAGTAAAACACGTTTAAACACCCCGAAAAATTGATTTTTAGTTCAACTTGAACTATGTCTCACATGGTTTTGGTCAGAATAAGTTTTCCTCAGATGTCTGACCCCCAAAACGACCTTAGAGATGCTTTCGAACCACAGAAGGGAGGAAGTTCCCCGTCTTTTTCATCCATCCCACAGAAACTTGCTGCATCTCTGGAACGTTTTCTTCTGAAAACTTCAAAGCAACCAAGGAACAGAGCAACAGTGAAGTTGAGGATTCATGCAGCTGATATGTGATGAAGGAGGTGATTTTGACTCGTCTGTTAGAAAAGTTCTGACCTGCGATGTGATGCGAACAGACCTGAGACGCCCAGGTGGAAAATCTTTTATTTTCAGTGAGTCAAAACGTTTTTTTGCTGTTTGTTTCACCAGATTTTATCCTCAGTAACTCGAGAATAAAAAGCCTAAAATCATGACGCAGTGACAAACTTTTCTGAACATAATGTTTGAAGAGTTTCATCAACTATTTGATGCATTCAGTCACGTGACGAATCTCCAACATGGCAACATAGCGGCGAAGCTTATAAAAGAACAAAAACATGGGATCTATATGTCAAAGGCTTCAACTGTGAAACAGATGCAAAACGGCACTAAAATGACTCCACCGAGCCCAGCGAGCAACACAGATGCTAACATGGCTAGCATAGGAAAAACACTGAACTAGCTGAAATCAGCCGGTCTGACTTTGGAGCAGAGCCAGATCATATCGATATAAGACTGACTGGAATGGAAATGGCTGCACAAAGTAAAGTGGGGAGGATAAAACAGGACGTAATGATCGATGCAGCTCACATCGGCGAAGCCTGAAACAGCATCACTTTCCTTCAGGGTAAAACAGATCAGGGTGAAATCATGAAATCATGAAATGTGAAAGGCAGTCAGAAAGCTGAAGAGCTTTACTGATCGAGCGTTTCTCACTTTTGATCAATTATGTAAAAAAATATGAAATTCCCCAAAAACACTTCAGATATTTACAAAAACAAACACAGATTGTGTTTGTTCCACCGGTGAAAGGGTGAGTTTCTTTTCTACATCATCTTACAGCAGGGTGGGAGGCACCATTTTCTGTCAGGATTACATCATTCAGCGGATCACCAGGTTTCACTGGTTCAGTTTGTCTGTGGATATTTGGTGATTTCTTTTAAAAGAATTGTTTAAAATGTGTGTCTTTAACCAGTTTTAAACATAGATTTAAAGTAAAAACCATCCTAAAGCCAACATAAAACCCGTTTAAGATGAGTGTAAAACCAGTCTCATCTGTTTCTGCTGTGGATGTCCCCACATTTACAGGAAGTCCCCGTAAGTTGTTGTGCAGCCAAATGATCCCCATTATACACAAAAACAAGTACACACACACACACACACACACACAAAGTCTGCAGAGTTTTAGGGATTTTCTGCACTTTGCATCTCATTTGCATTCAAACCAAAATACTCTCCTCTCTGCCTGCAGGGACGCTTCGAATCGACACCCTGAACGGCTGAATGTGTTTTTCTATAGCCGTGATGTTCAAAAACAGGGAGTTCACCGTCTCTGTGGAAGTGGTCCAACATGTGTTGTGGGGACCAAATGGTGGACTCCACATGTTTAAAGGAACTTTTGAGGGTCAAAACATAGTTTTATGGTCAGAGTTAGAATTAGGTTACGTTAAAGAGCTAAAGACGTCATTATACCAATGGTTAATCACTACAGAGAGTGTGTGTGTGTGTGTGCTTTATCTGTCTTTATGAGGACCTTAACAATGAAAATCCTGGGATCGGTTTCAGGGCAAAGGTCAGAATAATTTCAAGTGTCCTCAATGACTCTGTGATAATGCTGATAGTTTCTGACCATTTATCCCAGTATTATGATCGTTCACTTAGATTCTTAAATCATGTCCTGGAAAACCTTCAAGGGCTGATCAGGGTAACTGGAAATGAAGAAATAGGACAAGAAAATGATGGAAGAAGAAGAGGAAATGATGGAAGAAGAAGAGGAAATGAAGGAAGAAAACAAGGAAATGATGGAAGAAGAAGAGGAAATGAAGGAAGAAAACAAGAAAATGATGGGAAAAGACAAGGAAATGAAGGATAAAGAAAAGGAAATGAAGAAGAAGAAGAGGAAATGATGGAAGAAGAAGAGGAAATGATGGAAGAAAACAAGGAAATGATGGAAGAAGACAAGGAAATGAAGGATAAAGACAAGGAAATGATGGAAGAAGACAAGAAAATGATGGAAGAAGAAGAGGAAATGATGGAAGAAAACAAGGAAATGATGGAAGAAGAAGTGGAAATGATGGAAGAAGAAGTGGAAATGATGGAAGAAAACAAGGAAATGATGGAAGAAGAAGAGGAAATGAAGGAAGAAGAAGTGGAAATGATGGAAGAAGAAGAGGAAATGATGGAAGAAAACAAGGAAATGATGGAAGAAGAAGAGGAAATGAAGGATGAAGAAAAGGAAATGATGGAAGAAGAAGAGGAAATGATGGAAGAAGAAGAGGAAATGATGGAAGAAGAAGAGGAAATGAAGGAAGAAGAAGAGGAAATGAAGGATGAAGAAGAGGAGATGAGGAAACACCAGGAGGAGATAAACCGAGACAAGCTCCTACCCATCCTCCGTTGTCTTGGATCCATCTCCGGATTGGTGGTGAGTTCAGGCTCTCCTCCATCCAGTCGATGACATCGTCCAGCGGGCCCCTCTCGCCTGCCTGAGCCACCTCGCTGCTCAAAGCTCCGCCCAGCAGCATCATGGCCACGATGCGTCCCCAGTTCACGCCGTCCCTGAACAGTTCATCCCTGATGGCTGCCAGGCTTCGCCGCAGGGCCTCGGCGCCACCGCTGCCCCAGCGCTGCAGCAGCTGGGCCGAAAGGTCGCGGTGAAGCCGCTGCTCCAGCTCATCGCTGGCGCCTCGCAGCGCCGCCTGCAGCCGGGGCGGGGCGCTCTGCAGGCTGTGCAGAGTGACATCAGAGGGTGATGAGGCGCTGCCACGCCTGCGCTGACGGCTCGCCCTGCGGGTCAGCGGGAAACGCCACGCCACACCTCTGCTGAGCAGCCTGTGGCGCAGGAAGTCCTCCACAATGTCGCGGCTGCTGTACGGCGCGGCCATCGCCCCCTGCGGGCCACAAGCTGATGTCACAGCACAGGATCACGGCATCACTCCTCAACTGATGACGTCACCAGGTCAGCAGCGCTTTACCCAGCTGAGTCATCCAGTTTACGTAATCGCGCGCAGCTGCTTCCCGGATGTGACGTCAGTGTTTATGAGGGTCTTCAAAGTGATCCAAAGTCAAAGTTTCCCGTCAGAAACGGCTCAAACTGGTTTTCATTATCAGTTCCGGTCATCCTGACATGATTGGTAACAGCCAATCGATCACCGGGTCACGCGCGCTCACGGCGTGACGCACGGACAGGAGCCGCTGTCGATCAGTAATCGATAGCCTATAAGAGCGGAGATGAAGACAGCACAACAACGAGCCGAGTGATCGGAGAGGTCCGGGTCTCTGAGGCTGCATGTGCTGCTCTCACGCGCACGAAGGTGGCGGTCACGCCCCCTCGCCGGGATTCCCCTCCAACGGTCCTGACGATGAGGAGGAGGAAGAAGAAGGCTGTGTCTCCCGGCAGTCCGGTTCTGTTCCGCTCCGTGCGTGTTCCTGCTCCTCCTGTCTCTGCACATGCACTCTCAATGCTGCTGGAGGCGCGCGCACATGAGCGCAGACGGTGAAATGACGTGTTTTCAGAGGCTGTAGAACAGGTCAGAGGGTTCTGGGAAAGTCCAGGAGAGCCACTCAGCGGAGACACTGAGAGTTATACCTGCTGTAGTGGGAGTTAGTTCGTGTGACCCGCGTGCGTTTAAAGCAACAACCCGCGCGGTGTGTATCTGTGTGTCTGCTGCCACCTGCCGGGTGTTACCGTCACTTACAGGTGAGCTTCAAGTCATTTCGACTCCGCTTCTGTTCTCAGCACAGACGAAACTTCATTAAACTGCAGCCGGAAGTTAAAATACGTCATAGAAATGAGACAAACTTTATTCATATGGCGCCAAATCACAACAAAAGTCATCTGAAGGCACCGGTTACAGTCCAACTCAAACCAATTTACTCCAACAGTGAGTCATCTCCAGCACCAGATACCCGAAAATACACTGAGAGAACGTTAGAATGCACTTATTCTTTTATTCAACACAAATGTTTTCACAGAAGAAGCAAAAAAGTACGGAAATTTATCAGAAAACATGAAGGATCTCTTCCCAAAGTAAGTTCAGTCCAAACTAAATCCACAATTTACTTTACTTAGGCCTCAGTTAGCATGTTAAAGGTTAAAGGTCATGAAAAATCCCAGAGCTACATCTCAGACTCTACAGGCCTCAGTTAGCATGCTAAAGGTTAAAGGTCACCCCAAGGTGAAAAAGCCCAGAGCTACATCTCAGACTCTACAGGCCTCAGTTAGCATGTTAAAGGTTAAAGGTCACCCCAAGGTGAAGAAGCCCAGAGCTACATCTCAGACTCTACAGGCCTCAGTTAGCATGCTAAAGGTTAAAGGTCACCCCAAGGTGAAAAAGCCCAGAGCTACATCTCAGACTCTACGGGCCTCAGTTAGCATGTTAAAGGTTAAAGGTCACCCCAAGGTGAAAAAGCCCAGAGCTACATCTCAGACTCTACGGGCCTCAGTTAGCATGTTAAAGGTTAAAGGTCACCCCAAGGTGAAAAAGCCCAGAGCTACATCTCAGACTCTACAGGCCTCAGTTAGCATGTTAAAGGTTAAAGGTCACCCCAAGGTGAAGAAGCCCAGAGCTACATCTCAGACTCTACAGGCCTCAGTTAGCATGTTAAAGGTTAAAGTTCACCCCAAGGTGAAAAAGCCCAGAGCTACATCTCAGACTCTACAGGCCTCAGTTAGCATGCTAAAGGTTAAAGGTCACCCCAAGGTGAAAAAGCCCAGAGCTACATCTCAGACTCTACAGGCCTCAGTTAGCATGTTAAAGGTTAAAGGTCACCCCAAGGTGAAGAAGCCCAGAGCTACATCTCAGACTCTACAGGCCTCAGTTAGCATGCTAAAGGTTAAAGGTCATGACAGCACAGTTAGAAAAAGACTGAACAAGGATGGCTTGTTTGGAAGGGCTGCAGGAGAAAGCCTCTTCTCTCTAAAAAGAACATGGCAGCACAGCTTAGGTTTGCAAAGCTGCATCTGAACAAAGCTCAAGACTTCTGGAACAATGTCCTTTGGACAGACCAGAGCAAAGTGGAGATGTTTGGTCCTAATGCACAGCAGCACGTTTGGAGGAAACCAAACACAGCATATCAGCACAAACACCTCATACCAGCTGTCAAGCACGGTGGTGGAGGGCTGATGATCTGGGCTGGTTCTGCAGCCACAGGACCTGGGCACCTTGCAGTCATTGAGTCCACCATGAACTCCTCTGGATACCAAAGTATTCTAGAGTCAGATGTGAGGCCATCTGTCCCACAGCTAAAGCTGGGCTGAAACTGGCTCATCAACAGGACAAAGATCCCAAACACAGCAGCAGATCTACAGCAGAATGTGTGAAAAAGAACAGAATCAAGGTGCTGCAATGGTCCAGTCAGAGTCCAGACCTCAGCCTGACTGAGATGCTGTGGTGGGACCTGATGATCGTTCTGCAGCTACAGGACCAAATATATACTTTGGAGGAAACCAGACAAAAAGGGAACATTCTTCTTTGATTTTATTTCAACTGTTTGTCTGTGGTGTTCAGTCCTGACCCAGAGTCTGACCCAGAGTCTGATCCAGAGTCTGACCCAGAGGTACAGAGCAGAGACAGAGGGCAGAGGTCCGTTTCACAGATAGAGGGGAAACTCTCGCCTGTTTCAGAGAGAAGTCACTTAAGCTCTCGGTCAGTTGCCATAGTAACAGACTCTATGAACCTAACCAGGTTTTCCTCAGTAAACCTCGAGTTTCTCTCCGCCCTCTTTCAGCCTCACACTGTTTGATTTCCTCATTCATTCAGTCAGCAGGCGAGTTTTGGTGTGGCCCAGTTCTTCTGGAAGTTCTGGAAGTCCGTCAGAAACAGCCGGAGGCGACTTTGGTCCCGAACCTGTCCTTTTAACGATGATCCCGTGGATGAAGCATTACTGCGCAGAGAATTAAACATGCGTCGGGAGACGGTTATCAGAGATGTTTTAGCATTTCCACAGTCCCGGTCCATCCTCTACACCCAGAACCTGAACTGCGTTTCTTTAAAGCTTTTTAACCGTGTCGGAGACGCAGAGCTGAGCTTTAGTTCCAGCAGGAGAGTTTTATAAAGTGGGAAGAAGAAGAAGGACATGGAAAGTTTCACAGGAAGTGAATGAAGCTGCTTACTGAACATCTCACTGAGAGAAGCTGAGGGGGGGGGGGGCTCCGGCTGCTGCCTGCTCTGTTAAAAAGGATGGGGGGGGGGGGGGCCCTCAGCCTCCAGCTGTAAAACATGATCATCATGAGGCGCCTCCATGCTGTTTGAACCATGTTTTTATATCTTAAGCTGCTGCTCAGAGCCTGAATCCTGCAGGATTTCACCTGAATGAAATAAATGAACCGTTCAAGCTTCCCTTTAATATTACTGAGATGCAAAAACTACATTAAACTCACGCGCTGACCCGAGCAGCGACTTTCATCACTTATATCATTATTAGTGGCGCTCTGCTCAGACTCTGCTCGTTTCCTGCCGTTTCCATGGCGACAGCGGCGCGCCAGAGAAATTTATCCTAATTAATCCTTTTTTTCATGTGTGGCGCGTGAGAACTTGTTGAAATGCGTGTGTCTCGCGCTCATTAGTCCGTTTCTTCGGCTTCAAAAAATCATTTTAAGTTTTTTATTCATCGATGTTCGTCCTCATCCTTTATAGAAGTTTGATTTTAGATTTTATTTATTATTTTATTATTATTTCTCTCAGATTCCGGGATTTACGGCGCTTTTCGCGTCACGTAAACACAGCACGTTCCGTCCCGGGGGGGTGGGGGGGGGGGTCAGCTGTGTTTCTATTTTCTCCATCTTTCCCTCCGACCCGGAACTGCTCCGACACGCGCACAAATGCACGCGCACACAGAGGGGACGGTCCTCTCATATTTCTGTCTCCGCCGCATCAAATACGAACCGCGCTCTGCGGGCCGAACCGAACCGGACCGAGCCGGAGCAGGACCGCAACATGTCCCTGCAGCTCCCCCCGTGCGTGATAGACTGTGGGACCGGGTGAGCGCGCGCACACAGCCCTGCTCTGAACATACGTGATGCTGATCAGTAACATGCATGACGTCACGCTGTCCTGTGCGCGTTTGTTGTTGTTTTGGTTGACTTTAAAGGGACAGTTCACCAAAACTAAGAAGAAGAAATGAGTGACGTTACTTTGTCCTGCTCAGCCCGAACCTTTCATTGAGGTTTATCTTAACCTTTAATTCACTCTTTATTCCAGCTGCACAGAGCAGGTTTTAAAGGATCCGGACAGAGTCCCAGAGTTCCTGCTCCATGTGGTTCAGGACGGATTACCGTGTCCCACCTAAATATGGAAGGCTGGTATCTGCTGTGCGTCGGGACCCAGAGCGCCACGGCGTCTGATCTGGGGTCAGCCTATTCTGGTGTGAATGTGGGACAGCTGCAGGAAGTAGAGCAGCAGCAGCTTCATGTGAATTCTGCTGAGCTCTCTGGATCCGAGGCTCCTGCTGCTGAACCCAAAGTTCTGCTCTTAACCTCAGGCCCACTCTGACCCACAGTGGCTCGGGGCTCTGTTTTCCACTGGGTTGTGGATTTGTGATGAGCTGGATTTGGACCTGGTTTAGAACCTTATGAGGGTCCGTTTTACCCTGGTTTTGGACCTTATGAGGGTCCGTTTTACCCTGGTTTTGGACCTTATGAGGGTCTGTTTTATCCTGGTTTTGGACCTTATGAGGGTCCGTTTTATCCTGGTTTTGGACCTTATGAGGGTCCGTTTTACCCTGGTTTTGGACCTTATGAGGGTGCGTTTTATCCTGGTTTTGGACCTTATGAGGGTCCGTTTTATCCTGGTTTTGGACCTTATGAGGGTGCGTTTTATCCTGGTTTTGGACCTTATGAGGGTCCGTTTTATCCTGGTTTTGGACCTTATGAGGGTGCGTTTTATCCTGGTTTTGGACCTTATGAGGGTCCGTTTTATCCTGGTTTTGGACCTTATGAGGGTCCGTTTTACCCTGGTTTTGGACCTTATGAGGGTCCGTTTTACCCTGGTTTTGGACCTTATGAGGGTCCGTTTTATCCTGGTTTTGGACCTTATGAGGGTCCGTTTTATCCTGGTTTTGGACCTTATGAGGGTCCGTTTTATCCTGGTTTTGGACCTTATGAGGGTCCGTTTTATCCTGGTTTTGGACTTTATGAGGGTCTGTTTTATCCTGGTTTTGGACCTTATGAGGGTCCGTTTTATCCTGGTTTTGGACCTTATGAGGGTCCGTTTTATCCTGGTTTTGGACCTTATGAGGGTCCGTTTTATCCTGGTTTTGGACCTTATGAGGGTCCGTTTTATCCTGGTTTTGGACCTTATGAGGGTCCGTTTTACCCTGGTTTTGGACCTTATGAGGGTCTGTTTTACCCTGGTTTTGGACCTTTTGAGGGTCCGTTTTATCCTGGTTTTGGACCTTATGAGGGTCCGTTTTACCCTGGTTTTGGACCTTATGAGGGTCCGTTTTACCCTGGTTTTGGACCTTATGAGGGTCTGTTCTACCCTGGTTTTGGACCTTATGAGGGTCTGTTCTACCCTGGTTTTGGACCTTATGAGGGTCTGTTTTATCCTGGTTTTGGACCTTATGAGGGTCCGTTTTACCCTGGTTTTGGACCTTATGAGGGTCTGTTTTATCCTGGTTTTGGACCTTATGAGGGTCCGTTTTACCCTGGTTTTGGACCTTATGAGGGTCTGTTTTACCCTGGTTTTGGACCTTATGAGGGTCCGTTTTATCCTGGTTTTGGACCTTATGAGGGTCTGTTTTATCCTGGTTTTGGACCTTATGAGGGTCCGTTTTACCCTGGTTTTGGACCTTATGAGGGTCTGTTTTACCCTGGTTTTTGACCTTATGAGGGTCTGTTCTACCCTGGTTTTGGACCTTATGAGGGTCCGTTTTATCCTGGTTTTGGACCTTATGAGGCTCCGTTTTATCCTGGTTTTGGACCTTATGAGGGTCCGTTTTATCCTGGTTTTGGACATTATGAGGGTCCGTTTTACCCTGGTTTCGGACCTTATGAGGGTCCGTTTTATCCTGGTTTCGGACCTTATGAGGGTCTGTTTTACCCTGGTTTCGGACCTTATGAGGGTCCGTTTTACCCTGGTTTTGGACCTTATGAGGGTCCGTTTTATCCTGGTTTTGGACCTTATGAGGGTCCGTTTTATCCTGGTTTTGGACCTTATGAGGGTCCGTTTTATCCTGGTTTTGGACCTTATGAGGGTCCGTTTTATCCTGGTTTTGGACTTTATGAGGGTCTGTTTTATCCTGGTTTTGGACCTTATGAGGGTCTGTTTTACCCTGGTTTTGGACCTTATGAGGGTCTGTTTTACCCTGGTTTTGGACCTTATGAGGGTCCATTTTATCCTGGTTTTGGACCTTATGAGGGTCTGTTTTATCCTGGTTTTGGACCTTATGAGGGTCCATTTTATCCTGGTTTTGGACCTTATGAGGGTCCGTTTTACCCTGGTTTTGGACCTTATCAGGGTCCGTTTTATCCTGGTTTTGGACCTTATGAGGGTCTGTTTTATCCTGGTTTTGGACCTTATGAGGGTCCATTTTACCCTGGTTTTGGACCTTATGAGGGTCCGTTTTACCCTGATTTTGGACCTTATCAGGGTCCGTTTTACCCTGGTTTTGGACCTGCTGTTGGGGCTAATTTTGCTCATGCTTTGGATCTTGTGCTGAATGTAGATTTTGACGGATCTGAGACTTGATCACTGCCTTTGAACTGGTTTTACTCTTGTTTTCGGGCTTAGCTTTGAGTTTGGACCTGTTCTGACCCACTTTTGTGTCCGTTTTCCAGTCTGTTGTAAATCTATCTTTGGACAGACTCTAATCCTGGCTGGTCTGAACTGTTTCTGGACTGTTTCTGGACTGTTGAGTTGCTGCTCTGTCTCTGTGTTTTGGGTTTTATTCTTTATGGGTTTATCTGCTGGTGGCAGCAGAAAAAGTCACATTATTTACTGCAGTAGAAACTCTAATAAAACACTTTAACCAATGGTATTCTTGCAGTGAAAGAGAGTATAAGTGCTATCAGGACAGTGTAGAAACGGTGTTTCTGGTTCAGAGTGAGCTGTTTATCGTCCTTTTAGTGATTCGGTTTGTTTGCAGAATAGAATTCTTTATAATAAGTCTTCAGATGTCATCTTCAGTTTAAAGTAAACTTTACGGAGCAGAAATCTGAACACGTGCTGTAACAGTTATTGTTAAATTACTGAAAATACAGGCCTTAAAAGCTGTTTGATCATTTTTATCAGAGAGATATTTAGTTTTAACAGAAATCAATTCAAATTTTTCATCTTTGTGGTAGTTTTTAAAACTCTGCACCTCAGTGTCAAAGGTCAAAGGGTTTGTGGATTTACTTTGGATTTAATTAACTTGAGAAAGGAATCCTGGTGGTTTTCTGTTGCAGATGAAGCTGAACAGGATAAGTTTCCATTCCCCTTCGCAGTCTTTTCCCTTTTGTGTGAAAGCATCGATTTAATTTACAGAATAAGAAATTCTCTCAATGCATTTTAGGGAAGTTCAACAGATTTGTCCTTCAGCAGCTGAGGGAAGATGTGCTGCAGATGACTTACCGTTAGGTTCTCAGAGGCCTTGTTTGGGCCCTGAACCAGATGTTGGACACTGTCTAAGGGTGCTTTTTCTGTCCAATCACAGGTACACAAAGATCGGCTATGCAGGAAACACAGAGCCACAGTTCATCATGCCGTCCTGTAAGCATCACTCACAGCAGTCTGCTGCAGCGTTAGTTAGGCCGCAGGAGAGGACGAACCCATCGAATGCGCTGCTTTTATTTGAGCTTGTGTCCTCCACCAGGCATCGCCATCAAGGAGTCGGCCAGCGTGGGCGAGCAGGCCCAGAGGAGGCTTGTGCGGGGAGTCGATGACCTGGACTTCTACATTGGAGATGAAGCTGTAGACAAACCCAACTATGCAACCAAGGTAGGAACAGGAGGATGTGTCCAGGTTAGCTTGAACGGGAATGAGGAGATGAGTAAACTGTGCTGCTGGTGTGTCGTTCAGTGGCCGATCCGCCATGGGATGGTGGAAGACTGGGACCTGATGGAGAAGTTCATGGAGCAGGTCATCTTCAAGTACCTGCGAGCCGAGCCTGAAGACCACAGCTTCCTCATGGTATTCTGCTGATTCTGGGTTAAAAAGCTGAGGCATCGGTGCTTTTTATGGTTTCCTGTAGGTAAAAACATGTCCAACGCCGGATCAGAGAAGAGGCTCAGTCAGATTCTTCATGGGGAATATCTGAGAGACGTCTTTGAACAAGTTCCGGAGATTCTTGGGCAGGTTTTTAGGTTTCACAGATCTTTGAGGAGCCCGGAGATTCTAGCCGAGGTTTCAGAGTTTCAGGAGGTTGTGATGATGGTGAAGATCGAAATATTACAGAGCTCCATAAGACCCTTGAGAGGGTTGTTCAGCTTCAAATTCAAGGAGTTCCTGAACTTATTGAAAGGTTCCAGCACTGCTTGAGGTGGTTATAGATCTTATGAAGGTCCTTGAGGGTCTGGAGGGCCTGGCTGAGACCGTTTTAGTGGTTCTTTGAAGGCTTTGGGGAGGTTTTCCAGGCCGTTAACTGTGTCGTTCAGATCCTTTATTATGTTCAAAATGTCCTAGATCATTATTTACAAATGGACCACCTTTAATGTGTGTTTTGAGGGGTTAAAGCAGCCCTTAAGATGGTTGTAGTGGTGCTACACCTGAACACGTGAGGAGGCTGTATTATTCCCTTTGAAATGGTTCAACGAGAGATTTCTAGGTCTGAGAGGGCCTTTATGGGGTTCTGTAGAGTTAGTGGAAGGTTATATTAGCATAAGATTAACATGTTCTCTGAAGCCATAGCTACACAACAATGTGTGTGTGTGTGTGTGCACGTGTGCACGTGGGCAGACGGAGCCTCCGCTCAACACCCCAGAGAACAGAGAGTACCTGGCTGAGATCATGTTTGAGACCTTCAACATCCCTGGACTCTACATCGCTGTACAGGTGAGCCGGACTCAGCAGGTTCTGAATAGCCTTGAACAGGCTCCAGGACCTCCTTGAGTAAAGCGTCTCCCTCCATCAGGCGGTTCTGGCGTTGGCGGCGTCGTGGACGTCCCGGCAGGTGGGGCAGAGGACTCTGACCGGCATCGTTATCGACAGCGGAGACGGAGTCACGCACGCCATCCCCGTGGTGAGACTCGCACGCTTTGAGCAGCTGTGGGTCGAAGCCTTCCTGATCTCTCATTGGTTGCTTTCTCTCTCAGGCTGAGGGCTACGTGATTGGCAGCTGTATAAAACACATCCCTATAGCAGGGCGGGACATCACCTTCTTCATCCAGCAGCTGCTCAGAGACAGAGAGGTGGGGGTTCCTCCAGAGCAGTCGCTGGAGACCGCCAAGGCCATCAAGGTGCCTCCTCTGATCCTCCTTCTCCAGCCTTTCTTATTTCTCAGCTCTTCTTCATGGGTTTTTGTGCTTCTGTTTGTAGGAGCGTTACTGTTACATTTGTCCAGACATCGTAAAAGAGTTCACGAAGTATGACTCTGACCCGGGAAAGTGGATCAAACAGTACAGAGGAATCAATGCCGTCAGTAAGAGTGCCTTCCACATCGATGTGGGCTACGAACGCTTCCTGGGCCCCGAAATCTTCTTCCACCCCGAGGTGACGCCACACTAATTCTGTTCTAGTTTAGCTCTGCTGCCAACAAAATAAACACTAAACAGCGTAAGAATAAGCATTTAAACCAAACTGGAACTACAGAGGAGAGATTATGGAGCCCTGAGGAACCCCACAGCTGCTTTACAGGCTGCTCTGCTGCCATCTGGTGGAGAAACAACTGAACAGGCTCAAATGTATTTGTTTGGAAATGTTCTCTGAAAGGTGAAAGTTATTGATCTATTGTTAAAGCTGGAAATAAAAACAACCAACAGACAAAGATTAGAAAAGTTAAAACCTCACAGTTTAGTTTAAATTAGAAACTCATTTTACAGACAGATGTAAAATATTTGTCCTTGTAAATGTGTGTTTTCCAGTTTGCGAACCCAGATTTCATGCAGCCCATCTCTGATGTCGTTGATGAGGTCATCCAGAGTTGTCCAATTGATGTGAGGAGGCCGCTGTACAAGGTACGTCCCGCAGAGACATTCTGTTTGGATTTCATGTTGAGACACATGAGGGTCCACATGATGAGGTCATCAATAAAGACCAACGTGTGTTTTCAGGATTATTCTGAGCAGAAAATCAAGTCCTGAGCTGCAGCTTCTGCTAAATCAGTTCCTGGTTATTCCTCCCAACTCGCCCACATGTAGGTTATCTGCTCTCTCACCCTCTTTAACATAAACTGTACAAGGAAGGAGAGATCAGGTCTAACTTCATTGCTGGATGATGATAACAGTTTGACTGTGAGTCACATCATCCTCACGAAAACATCAGGCGGAAACAGGAAAAGGTTTCAAGTAAATGTCTAAAGTGATCAGAGGGTCTCCATGATGAGATGAACTGAAGCTACAGCTGGGTTCTGCTCCTTATCTGAGGGTAATTATCCTTGGATATATGGCGGTGAATGAATGGAATCACTGGCACAAAGCAGGTCATACCCCGGTACCATAGGTGGCGCTGTCCCCATTTCAGCTATCGCTAATAGAGCCACTTCCTGTTGACGTCTTCACCACCAACAACAACAAACTCAGGCATTCAGAAAGATGCACCAAATGTCCTCCTGTCAAGCAAAACAGATCAGCATCAGTCTGGCATAACTGACCCACTTCATAGAAGGAAGGAAGTTTCCATTTTAAACAAAAAATAAATAAGCAACCACTTTCTGAGCATCCGATATTTATTTAACACATTTTAACACATTTATTTATCCCAACATAAATGTATTGAACTGATGAAGCCGTCACAGACAAGACAATCAAGTTATGGTGCAATAGCAACATTTTGAATTCTGCCTGTTTTCTCTCAACAACAATAATGAACTTACAGCATTTTCATGGAAAATAAATGAAATGCAGTAACATCTGTCTAATTTTAACTTGTTTTAAAACAGAAAACAATCTGTCACATCACAACTCAAGAGTTAAACATTTCAGGAAAAAAAAGAAATGCTAAATAATCTGACAAAATACACGGTTTTAATCCTAAATGATGGGGAAGTGCATGTTTAAATTTGCTTGATTTCATTTGGCAAACACATCTTATTCTGGCATTTTCTGGACTTTGGAAAACTGCAAACTGGTGAAGAATATCGTCGAAATCAAGGACAAGTTCATGTTGGATGGTGAAGGTGCAGAGAGCCGAGTCTGTGGCATCGTGGTCCTCACTCCCTAAATATACCCCTATCCCTTACTGGTGCCGGATACTGGGCAGCCCGGTTCTGGAAGGCTTCAGGTCCCGGTAGATCGCCTCCTCCTGGAGCTGCTCATGTTAAAGTTAAACATATAAGAGAGAGATAAGAAGATATTCTGCTTCTGCCCTCACTGCCCAGGGGCCCAGGGTCCAGGGCAAGTGCCCAAATGGTTAATCCGGCCTTGCATGTAAATAAATACATAAATCCAGCCTTCCACTGAGTGTTCAGCTGTTTAATTCACACCTGGTGGCAGAAATTTCTTCAGCTTCTTTCAGAACAAAAGATTTAAAGCGGAAACAAAAGGCTTCTGAAGTGCTGCTCGGTTCTGATCTCATATCTGTGCTTCTTTTCAACTTTCATGCGTCTTACTTTGAGAAAACAAAGAAAAGGAACAAGTTGAAATATAAAAATATATATATATAAAAATACCAAACATGACATCAAAAGCAGAAATAAACCAACAAACATCAGTTTTTAAAGTTCATTATGTTAATTTAGCAGATGCTTTTATCAACAATGTCAGCTCAGGATTCCTGAAGCAAACTCCTCAGAGTTTCATCTGAAGTTAAGATTTCTGAGCTACGAAGTTAGCATGTGTTCGGGATGATGTAGAAACCTGTTTAACTGTGTATTTGTAGAAAAACTGAGCATCAGCTGCTCGGTCCTTCGTGACTCATTCAGACAAAATGTAAACCTCAATAGTCTCAGCCAGCCAGGACTCAGTGGAAACTACGTGAATTGTTTGTGCTTCAGAACATCGTGCTCTCTGGAGGATCCACCATGTTCAGAGACTTTGGGAGACGGCTGCAGAGGGACCTGAAGAGAGTGGTGGACGCCCGGCTGAGGCAGAGCGAAGAGCTGAGTGGAGGGCGGATAAAGGTAAAACGCATCAGAATGCTGGGTTTCACCAGAACTGACCTGGAAAATCTGCAAAATAAAAGAGTTTTTAATGTATTTACTGCCCCCTCAGTGTTGGAGGATCATTTATGACCTGATTATAGGTCAGATGTTCTTTACTCTGCTGCCACCAAGGGAACAAAACCTGTAAATGTGCGACTGCTTCTAATTTAAAGCTTCCATCTTCAGTAAAACTCCCTTCTTCCTGTTCCTGGGAGTTTATATCAGGGTGTCTGAAGTCAATCCTGGTATTTATTTAGTTCTACTTTGTTTGAAAAGTCTAATCAACCCTAACCCTGAAAACAGTTCAAAATAAGGGCTCAAAACAGGTCTGAGACAGACTGTGCTTAAACCAAAAGGTATTTTTGCCAAAGTCTTACTCATATCTCAATAAAACCTCAGAAAAAAAGCCTAATTTGACACCTTTAGAACTGAGGAGACCCCACAACAGAACCCTGAGGAGCTCCACAGCACGTTACAGGCTGTTTTAACAGGATTATTTGAAAACTAGGACAAAGGTGGTCATTAAAACACATTTTTGGACTCGCAGAAACGCAACAGAGACATTTTGTGTTTGTCAACATGACATTTTCTGTGTTTTTGCAGCCGAAGCCGATTGAGGTTCAGGTCGTCACGCATCACATGCAGCGTTACGCTGTCTGGTTTGGAGGCTCCATGTTGGCGTCCACGGTAACTAGACTCAGATCATTTGTTATATACATGTGAGGACCATGATAAGCCACCATTAATACTTCAAAACGAGACCTAAACCTGATCTTAGCTTTGCATTAAAACCTAAACTGTCAAACAGCATTTGTAGCGTAGCTTAGCTTAGCTTCCTCTGTCTTTTTGTTTGTTTACACTGTTTGTTTGTTGTTTTGTGTCTGTGCTGCAGCCGGAGTTTTTCCAGGTGTGTCACTCCAAGAAGGACTATGATGAAATTGGCCCGAGCATCTGTCGACACAACCCCGTGTTTGGCATCATGTCCTGATGGCGGCGGCAGCTCCACAAGGCTAGCCTGTTAGCATGTTAGCCAGCTAGTCACCAGCCACTTAGCTGTTAGCTTGTTAGTTCTTTTCCCCGCTCAGTTTTTAACCTTTCAGGCTACTAGCCTTTTAGCAGGTTAGTTCAGTGGATTGAAGGTCTGCAGAAAGTGAAGCACAAAGTTAGTTAGAAAATGGTGAAAACAAAGTTTTATTTTGATAAATTTACCTGAAAATGAACAGAACTGTTGACCAGAGTCCAGCCTGTTTTGTAGCTGTTAGAAGTCAGATTTAAACCCGCACATGAAACTAATTTTTGGACTCAGAACCTTCCTGTTCTGAGCTGGTTTCTGCGTCTTTCTGATGGAAACTATCACAGACCACAGCTCAAATCCATCAGGTGTGCAGATGAAACGCAGGTGAGTTTAGATTAAAGGACAGGTTTTATTTGCTGGATTATTTGTATTTATTTTGTTGTTGTTGAGCGTGTCGCTGTCAGAATGTTTATATCTGAAAACATTGGACTGAATCTGAAATCTGAACTAACTGCATGTGAAGTTGAACTCTGACGTAAAATCAATCTGAGCAGAGCTCCATGATCTTAGCAGGAAGTAAATGTTTACCTGAGGAAAGCAGCAGCTGCTGGTTTGGACCTGACTGTGTGAGCAGAAGATGTTAGTTTGATGCTGATCTACTGTCAATAAACCTATTGATCGCAGTGAACCGAGTCTGTTCTCTGACTGCAGCTCAGGTGTTATCGATCCATCCGGTGCTTTTAGGAAGAGTTTGGAACAACAAACTGATTTGTTACAGGTGGAACGGGCTCTAATAGGCCGTCAGTTCACTTCACTTTTATTTTGAAGATTCAAGCCTATCAAATACAATCCATTACATTACAAATGACTCCAGTACATACAGGGTTAAGGTTAGCCAATTAAAACAGTTGCCGAGTTAAGGAAAACAACAAATTGCACTTCTCTCTGATCCTGAGCTGCACGAGGCGACTGTGGAGAGAAAAAACTCCCTTTAACAGGAAGAAACCTCCATCAGAACCAGAACCAGGAAGAAACCTCCATCAGAACCAGAACCAGGAAGAAACCTCCATCAGAACCAGAACCAGGAAGGGTCCATCTGCCTGGACCAGCTGGGGCTGAGAGGACAGGAAAGAGGGGACAACAAGCAGCGTAACACCAGGCCAGAGACACCTGCTGAGAGAGAGAAACACAAGTTAATGACAGCAATGATGTCATCTGTACATGGAGGGAGGAGAGGTGCATCATGGGAGGTCAGCCTCCTCCGGATTCAAAACTGGAAACAGAAAACAGGCCTCTGTCAGGAGACTGAAGAGGCTGAATGCTGGAGGCTGAGAGCTCAACAGATCTGTTACATGCAGGACCTCGTTTGTGAATTTAACTTAAAGCCGACAAAAGGAGTCAGAAATGCTGCGTTCTTTACCAACTGAAGACAGTTTACAGAGAACTGAATGAGAAAATATCAAGGTGAGTTTCCAGGAGGATGCTGAAATAAGTGGTTTGATTATTAAAGCACATCATTTTCTTAAAGAAATTACTCTTCAACTTAGACAGAACAACAAAAAAATGTTAAATTTAACTTCCATGCACACAAACAGTTGAAAGAAAAGCGTTTTTAACATGACAAATTGTTCTCTATCCACACCAGCCCCTGAAACTCACATCCCTAAAGTGAATTTAACATGTAAAAGTTAGTTAAAAACAGTGGAAAGGTGTCTGCTTTGTGGCTGCAGTACCTCCAGCGGCCGCAGGCGGCAGCAGAGCGGCGGCGGCAGCTTCTTCCTCCGCGGAGAGGAAGAGTCCGCAGCGTTTGATGTGTAGAAATCTGAACCGAGAAAGTTTAACAATTTTTCTATCACGCTTACTGTGAGCAAATTCACACTAAAAATAAATAAATAAATAAATGCGGTTTGAGCTCAACTGTGAGCTGCGACTCCGGAGGGAAACACCGGGGACAACGAACAGATGACAGATTCCGTGAGTAACAAATGTTGTGGAAATGGAAACAAGCCGCAAAACATATGACAGCCCGCCCAAGACTGCCTGCTTAAAGTACTAATACTACACTGTAAAGTACTTCATTACCTGTAGAGTTAAAGTACTAATACTACACTGTAAAGTACTTTAATACCCGTAGAGTTAAAGTACTAATACTACCCTGTAAAGTACTAATACTACACTGTAAAGTACTTCATTACCTGTAGAGTTAAAGTACTTATACTACACTGTAAAGTACTTCATTATCTGTAGAGTTAAAGTACTTATACTACACTGTAAAGTACTTTAATACCCGTAGAGTTAAAGTACTAATACTACCCTGTAAAGTACTAATACTATACTGTAAAGTACTTCATTACCTGTAGAGTTAAAGTACTTATACTACACTGTAAAGTACTTCATTACCTGTAGAGTTAAAGTACTAATACTACACTGTAAAGTACTTTAATACCTATAGAATTAAAGTACTAATACTACCCTGTAAAGTACTTTAATACCCGTAGAGTTAAAGTACTAATACTACACTGTAAAGTACTTCATTACCTGTAGAGTTAAGGTACTAATACTACATTTAAAGTACTTCACTACCTGTAGAATTAAGGTACTAATATTACATTTAAAGTACTTCCCTACCTGTAGAGTTTAAGTACTAATACTACATTTAAAGTACTTCACTACCTGTAGAGTTAAAGTACTAATATATATGATAAAAAACACATGCATTACTACGAGTTACGCTGTGCACATCTCTGGCTTGGTCCATTACTGCTGATGAGAAAGCATTGTTTGCTAGCATCTGCTGCTAACTTACAGCTAACTGCTAACTTACAGCTAACTGCTAACTTACTGCTAACTTACAGCTAACTGCTAACTTACTGCTAACTTACAGCTAGCTTCTAACTTACAGCTAACTGTTAACTTACAGCTAACTGCTAACTCACAGCTAACTGCTAACTCAGAGCTAGCTGCTAACTTACAGCTAACTGCTAACTCTGGGATCAACTGAACAGAGTAACTATCTGTATCTATATATGGAGCTGGAGTGTTTTTGATCTGACTGGAGGAGCAGCTTCATTATGTTGGTGTTTACCACCACCCAAAGGGTGGAGTTAAGCTCCTGCTAAGTCTCCACCCTGAAAACAGCCTGTTAACAAAGAGGAGTTAAAACAGGGCTGAGACGGAGGCTGCTGAGCTCAAACCAACAGATAATCTGACCAAAGTCCGTCTCAAACATCTCAGTAAGACCTCAGAAAAGCAGTTCAGAGTTTTTGTTTAAAGTCTGCAGACTGCAGGGCTGAGCTGTTCCAGCAGGGTACCGGCAAATTAAACAGGTCAGCAAATTAAACACCCGTGTTGCTAACCGGTACCTGCTGGTGGTGTGATGTCCTCTGTAGGTCGTCCAGGTGACGCCCGTCTGTGATGGCGGGAGGAGGGAGGTGGCCTGTCAGAGCGACTCGGCGGAGACGAGGGACGCCGGCATCCAGGTGGATCTGCTGACTCAGCAGCTCAGCTGGAGACACTCAGGTGAGGCCCTGAAGCACTTCCTGCTGCCTCTGAGTGGTAAAATCATTTCTTGTATCTTGTCATCACACAGTAATAACTTTATTGATAAACTGGTTGCAAAAACAATGACATTCAGATGAAAACATGATGAAACGATCTCAGGGTTCAGCAGAAAAGCCTCTAATCTGTCGGTCAGAGCCTCGTTGTTAAACTACTGCAGTGACGACACGTTTCAGCTCCAACAACCGCGATGCTGTGTCCATGTTGCTGGTCCACCACCTGGGGGAGGAGCTCCACCACCTGGGGGAGGAGCTCCACCATCTGGGGGAGGAGCCCCACCATCTGGGGGGAGGAGCTCCACCACCTGGGGGAGGAGCCCCACCATCTGGGGGAGGAGCCCCACCATCTGGGGGAGGAGCTCCATCATCTGGGGGAGGAGCCCCACCATCTGGGGGAGGAGCCCCACCATCTGGGGGGAGGAGCCCCACCATCTGGGGGAGAAGCTCCACCATCTGGGGGAGAAGCTCCACCATCCGGGGGAGGAGCTCCATCATGTGGGGGAGGAGCTCCACCATCCGGGGGAGGAGCTTCACCATGTGGGGGAGGAGCCCCACCATCTGGGGGGAGAAGCTCCACCATCTGGGGGGAGAAGCTCCACCATCTGGGGGGAGAAGCTCCACCATCTGGGGGAGAAGCTCCACCATCCGGGGGAGGAGCTCCATCATGTGGGGGAGGAGCTCCACCATCCGGGGGAGGAGCTTCACCATGTGGGGGAGGAGCCCCACCATCTGGGGGGAGAAGCTCCACCATGTGGGGGAGGAGCTTCACCATCCGGGGGAGGAGCTCCATCATGTGGGGGAGGAGCTCCACCATCCGGGGGAGGAGCTTCACCATGTGGGGGAGGAGCTCCATCATCCGGGGGAGGAGCTTCATCATGTGGGGGAGGAGCTTCACCATCTGGGGGAGGAGCTCCATCATCCAGGGGGAGGAGCTTCACCATGTGGGGGAGGAGCTCCACCATCTGGGGGAGAAGCTTCACCATCTGGGGGGAGGAGCCCCACCATCCGGGGGAGGAGCTTCACCATGTGGGGGGAGGAGCCCCACCATCTGGGGGGAGGAGCTCCACCATTACTGCAGCTCCTTGGTTCATTCACTCTGAAGCAGCTGATGAACGTTTTCTATGAAAAGAGGTTTCAGAAGTTTGCTTCAGCTTAGTTTCTGACCTGGAAGCGAACGCAGCTGCAGGCTGAGGCTGCTTAAAGTTAGCGTCTGGGGTCAAAAGTTGTCTAGAAGTTTGAGTTGTGAGTAAAGAAGTTGTTACTGATTAAGATGTTTGCCCAACAGATGAGTGTTTCTGTGCAGATGGGCTGGAGAGGAAGAGGATGTCAGGTGACCATAAGGTGTCCAGAACAAAGTCGGAGGCAGGAGACAGTTTGACCAATCACAGTGCAGGATTGATGACTGATGACGGACAACCCACAGAAAGAATCCAACGCAGCCAAGATGAGGGAGGGCGGGAGGCCAGAGGGGTCAGGGTAAAGGGTGAGGTCCAATCTGACCCGGAGCAGGCCACCAGGCCGAGGAGAACCAGGGTCGGTCCCCCAATCAGATACCTGGTAGAGTACGAGGGGCAGTCACATGGTCTGTCAGCAGCCAATCACAGCAGAGAGAGGGGAGCCAAGCTGAAGAAAAAGCAGGGGAGGATTAGGAGGGCGTCTCATGGGGACAGGTGGAGGCAGCATGGCCAGGTTGGTCCTTTAGTCCGTTTTCACAGCTAAACTGAAACAATGTCCTGATTTACCTGTCCTACCTGTCCTTTACCTGTCCTACCTGTCCTTTACCTGTCCTACCTGTCCTACCTGTCCTTTACCTGTCCTACCTGTCCTTTACCTGTCCTACCTGTCCTTAACCTGTCCTACCTGTCCTTAACCTGTCCTACCTGTCCTTAACCTGTCCTTTACCTGTCCTACCTGTCCTTAACCTGTCCTACCTGTCCTTTACCTGTCCTACCTGTCCTTAACCTGTCCTACCTGTCCTTTACCTGTCCTACCTGTCCTTTACCTGTCCTACCTGTCCTTAACCTGTCCTACCTGTCCTTTACCTGTCCTACCTGTCCTTTACCTGTCCTACCTGTCCTTTACCTGTCCTACCTGTCCTTAACCTGTCCTTTACCTGTCCTACCTGTCCTTAACCTGTCCTACCTGTCCTACCTGTCCTTTACCTGTCCTACCTGTCCTTTACCTGTCCTACCTGTCCTACCTGTCCTTTACCTGTCCTACCTGTCCTTAACCTGTCCTACCTGTCCTTAACCTGTCCTACCTGTCCTTTACCTGTCCTACCTGTCCTTAACCTGTCCTACCTGTCCTTTACCTGTCCTACCTGTCCTTAACCTGTCCTACCTGTCCTACCTGTCCTTTACCTGTCCTACCTGTCCTTAACCTGTCCTACCTGTCCTTTACCTGTCCTACCTGTCCTACCTGTCCTTTACCTGTCCTACCTGTCCTTTACCTGTCCTACCTGTCCTTAACCTGTCCTACCTGTCCTTAACCTGTCCTACCTGTCCTTTACCTGTCCTACCTGTCCTTAACCTGTCCTACCTGTCCTACCTGTCCTTTACCTGTCCTACCTGTCCTTTACCTGTCCTACCTGTCCTACCTGTCCTTTACCTGTCCTACCTGTCCTTTACCTGTCCTTAACCTGTCCTACCTGTCCTACCTGTCCTTAACCTGTCCTACCTGTCCTACCTGTCCTTAACCTGTCCTACCTGTCCTTTACCTGTCCTACCTGTCCTTAACCTGTCCTACCTGTCCTTTACCTGTCCTACCTGTCCTTTACCTGTCCTACCTGTCCTTTACCTGTCCTACCTGTCCTTAACCTGTCCTACCTGTCCTTAACCTGTCCTACCTGTCCTTTACCTGTCCTACCTGTCCTTTACCTGTCCTACCTGTCCTTAACCTGTCCTACCTGTCCTTTACCTGTCCTACCTGTCCTTAACCTGTCCTACCTGTCCTTTACCTGTCCTACCTGTCCTTTACCTGTCCTACCTGTCCTTTACCTGTCCTACCTGTCCTACCTGTCCTTTACCTGTCCTACCTGTCCTACCTGTCCTTTACCTGTCCTTTACCTGTCCTACCTGTCCTTAACCTGTCCTACCTGTCCTTAACCTGTCCTACCTGTCCTTTACCTGTCCTACCTGTCCTTAACCTGTCCTACCTGTCCTTTACCTGTCCTACCTGTCCTTTACCTGTCCTACCTGTCCTTTACCTGTCCTACCTGTCCTACCTGTCCTTTACCTGTCCTTTACCTGTCCTACCTGTCCTTAACCTGTCCTACCTGTCCTTAACCTGTCCTACCTGTCCTTTACCTGTCCTACCTGTCCTTAACCTGTCCTACCTGTCCTTTACCTGTCCTACCTGTCCTACCTGTCCTTTACCTGTCCTACCTGTCCTTAACCTGTCCTACCTGTCCTTAACCTGTCCTACCTGTCCTTTACCTGTCCTACCTGTCCTTAACCTGTCCTTAACCTGTCCTACCTGTCCTTTACCTGTCCTACCTGTCCTACCTGTCCTTTACCTGTCCTACCTGTCCTTTACCTGTCCTACCTGTCCTACCTGTCCTACCTGTCCTTTACCTGTCCTACCTGTCCTTTACCTGTCCTACCTGTCCTTTACCTGTCCTACCTGTCCTACCTGTCCTTAACCTGTCCTACCTGTCCTTTACCTGTCCTACCTGTCCTTTACCTGTCCTACCTGTCCTTTACCTGTCCTACCTGTCCTTTACCTGTCCTACCTGTCCTACCTGTCCTTAACCTGTCCTACCTGTCCTTAACCTGTCCTACCTGTCCTTAACCTGTCCTACCTGTCCTTTACCTGTCCTACCTGTCCTTAACCTGTCCTACCTGTCCTTTACCTGTCCTACCTGTCCTTAACCTGTCCTACCTGTCCTTTACCTGTCCTACCTGTCCTTTACCTGTCCTACCTGTCCTTACCCTGTCCTACCTGTCCTTTACCTGTCCTACCTGTCCTTAACCTGTCCTACCTGTCCTTTACCTGTCCTACCTGTCCTTAACCTGTCCTACCTGTCCTACCTGTCCTTAACCTGTCCTACCTGTCCTTTACCTGTCCTACCTGTCCTTAACCTGTCCTACCTGTCCTTAACCTGTCCTACCTGTCCTTAACCTGTCCTACCTGTCCTTTACCTGTCCTACCTGTCCTTAACCTGTCCTACCTGTCCTTAACCTGTCCTACCTGTCCTTTACCTGTCCTACCTGTCCTTAACCTGTTCTACTGTCCTTAACCTGTCCTTAACCTGTCCTTAACCTGTCCTACCTGTCCTTTACCTGTCCTACCTGTCCTTAACCTGCCTCCAGGTGTGTGGTCTGAGCTTAAACAGCTGTGCGTCGCTGCAACCCCACAACAAGCAGGAGGCCGATGGTCGGGGGCGTTGGCCGAGGAACATGAGTCGTGCGACTAGGAGTCCCTGCTGGTGGGTCGACTACTGGATCGTTAAGAAGAGGAGGAGATGTGAGGAGGTGGATCTGTGGAGGCAGGTGAAGAGGAGCAGAGAGACAGAGGAGGAGCAGGGGAAGCTCAGTGTGGGGGAGTTAGGTGGAGGACTAACGGTGGAGAGGAGAAGAAGAGACGAAAGGCAAGGACAGGAGGAGGAGCCTCAGAGGCCGAGGAGGAGGAGGGTCGGCCCACCAATCAGATACCTCCTGGAGTCAGAGGAGCCGTCACATGGTCCTGCTGTGGCCCGTCGGACCCATCAGGATGTGGAAAACAGAATTAAACCATGTGTCGGAACACCAGATAAGGTCTTTAGTCATAAAAAGGCCCGAGGCGGGGCTTCAGAGACTGATGAAAGGCCCAAGGCTGCGGAGAGACAGACGGGTCACGTGACCGCAGAGAGACAGACGGGTCACGTGACCTCAGAGAGACAGACGGGTCACGTGACCGCAGAGAGACAGACGGGTCACGTGACATCGGAGAGAAAGACGGGTCAGGTGACATCGGAGAGACAGACGGGTCAGGTGACATCAGAGAGACAGACGGGTCAGGTGACCGCAGAGAGACAGACGGGTCACGTGACATCGGAGAGAAAGACGGGTCAGGTGACATCGGAGAGACAGACGGGTCAGGTGACATCAGAGAGACAGACGGGTCAGGTGACATCAGAGAGACAGACGGGTCACGTGACAGAGAGTCAGACGGGTCACGTGACATTGGAGAGTCAGACGGGTCACGTGACATTGGAGAGACAGACGGGTCACGTGACCTCGGAGAGACAGACGGGTCACATGACCTCGGAGAGACAGACGGGTCACGTGACAGAGAGTCAGACGGGTCACGTGACATCAGAGAGAAAGACGGGTCAGGTGACATCGGAGAGACAGACGGGTCACGTGACAGAGAGTCAGACGGGTCACGTGACATTGGAGAGACAGACGGGTCACGTGACCTCGGAGAGACAGACGGGTCACGTGACCTCGGAGAGACAGACGGGTCACGTGACCTCGGAGAGACAGACGGGTCACGTGACATTGGAGAGACAGACGGGTCATGTGACCTCGGAGAGACAGACGGGTCACGTGACAGAGAGTCAGACGGGTCACGTGACATTGGAGAGACAGACGGGTCACGTGACCTCGGAGAGACAGACGGGTCACATGACAGAGAGTCAGACGGGTCACGTGACATCGGAGAGACAGACGGGTCACGTGACCTCGGAGAGACAGACGGGTCACGTGACATCGGAGAGACAGACGGGTCACGTGACCGCAGAGAGACAGACGGGTCACGTGACCGCAGAGAGACAGACGGGTCACGTGACCTCGGAGAGACAGACGGGTCACGTGACCTCGGAGAGACAGACGGGTCACGTGACATCAGAGAGACAGACGGGTCACGTGACATCAGAGAGACAGACGGGTCACGTGACATCAGAGAGACAGACGGGTCACGTGACCTCAGAGAGACAGACGGGTCACATGACCTCAAAGGGAGAAACAGAAGATGAAGGAAGTAGAAGAATAGATGCAGAACAAAAAGAGGAGGAGCCTCAGAGGAGGAGGAGGAGGGTCGGCCCACCAATCAGATACCTTCTGGAGTCAGAGGAGCCGTCACATGGTCCTGCTGTGGCCCGTCGGACCCATCAGGATGTGGAAAACAGAAAGACCCGGGGCGGGGCTTCAGAGATGATTGACAGGACTGAGGCTGCAGAGAGACAGACGGGTCACGTGACCTCGGAGAGACAGACGGGTCACGTGACCGCAGAGAGACAGACGGGTCACGTGACCTCAGAGAGACAGACGGGTCACGTGACCTCAGAGAGACAGACGGGTCACGTGACCGCAGAGAGACAGACGGGTCACGTGACCTCAGAGAGACAGACGGGTCACGTGACCTCAGAGAGACAGACGGGTCACGTGACCGCAGAGAGACAGACGGGTCACGTGACCGCAGAGAGACAGACGGGTCACGTGACCTCAGAGAGACAGACGGGTCACGTGACCGCAGAGAGACAGACGGGTCACGTGACCTCAGAGAGACAGACGGGTCACGTGACCTCAGAGAGACAGGCGGGTCACGTGACCGCAGAGAGACTGACGGGTCACGTGGTCCCGGATACAGAGAGTCCGTACAGATGGACTTACCTGGCCCACAGAGACCTGCAGAGTGGTCAGGTGACCATCATCTCCCCGAGCTGCGTCCTGCTGGAACGCATCCTGTGATTGGTCGATAAATGGGACGCGTTTGGACTGCTTTAAAAACAGCAGAATGTTGTATTCAGTTTTATTTATAAAATCACAATCTTAAAGCACTTAAAATATTCAGCCAATTCCAGTCCGAAAGATTCCATGTTGTACACAAACATTTAAAGTACTTTACCTGTTGTTACCTGTATTATCTATAAACGTGTTTTTATTGCATGTTCTGTTTCCGGTGATTGCTGTTCTGTTACTGAATGACTATTATTGTGAAAATCCGTCAGCCGGAAGTGTAATTCAAGGCACGAAGAAGAAGAAGAAGAAGAAGAAGAAGAAGAAGAAGAAGAAGAGTTAATCCAGCTGTTTGATTAAAGTGGCGCTGTGTCAGACTCGTGAGTAACGGTACCGAATCAGCCCTGAGACGGGGCGGAACCGCTTTGATCTGCGGATTTTATCGTGAAGCAGCAGCATCACGAAGCGGGTTCAAACGGACGGTGAAGCTCGCGCTTAAATGAGTGAAAGCGGCACTCAGGTGAGCTCTGAAAGGTCTGTGTTCTGATACAGGCTATGTGCTGGTCCAGTCTGTGTTCTGATACAGGCTATGTCCTGGTGCAGTCTGTGTTCTGATACAGTCTATGTGCTGGTGCAGTCTGTGTTCTGATACAGTCTATGTGCTGGTGCAGTCTGTGTTCTGATACAGTCTGTGTTCTGATACAGGCTATGTGCTGGCGCAGTCTATGTTCTGATACAGGCTATGTGCTGGTGCAGTCTGTGTTCTGATACAGGCTATGTGCTGGTCCAGTCTGTGTTCTGATACAGGCTATGTCCTGGTGCAGTCTGTGTTCTGATACAGACTATGTGCTGGTCCAGTCTGTGTTCTGATACAGACTATGTGCTGGCCCAGTCTGTGTTCTGATACAGGCTATGTGCTGGTGCAGTCTGTGTTCTGATACAGGCTATGTGCTGGTGCAGTGTATTTAAGTGATGAGCCGTGTGTCTCTGCAGTTGTTCGCTCGTCTGGAGGCTCGCCGCTGTCTGAGGGACATCGAACCTCACCTGTTTCCTGGCGATGGAGGACCTGACCACGGTGACTGACCACGCCCACTTTCTTCAGCTGAGCGCTGTGGTCTGTAAACACATTATTTATGACTGCAGGTGCGTGTGTTTGACTCTCCCAGGTGAGGTGGTGGAGCTGTTCGGGCCGGAGGGCACAGGTGAGTTGACTGGCACCTGCAGGTGATCTGCTCACCTGCAGGTGATCTGCTCAGCTGCAGGTGATCTGCTCACCTGCAGGTGATCTGCTCACCTGCAGGTGATCTGCTCACCTGCAGGTGATCTGCTCACCTGCCCGTGTGCTGTGTGCTCCTCAGGTAAGACGGAGCTGCTGTACCACCTGCTCTGCCGCTGCGTTCTGCCGCAGGCGGCCGGCGGCCTGGAGGTGGACGTTGTGTTCGTGGACACCGACTACAGCTTGGACATGTTCCGACTGGTCAGCATCCTGGACAGCCGCCTGAACGCAGGTACGCTCAGACGTGTCCCACAGGTGTTTAAAGCTGGGCTGCAGGTGTGACCTGCTGTCTGTGTGTAGGTCTCTCCACCGGGTCGGCCACCGGGTCAGAAGAGTCGCTGCGGTCGTGTCTCTCGCGCCTCCTCGTTGTGCACTGCTCCTCCTCCTCCCAGCTCCTCCTCACCCTTCACTTCCTGGAGACCACCCTGTCCCTGCGGCCCGGCCTGGCGCTCCTGGTCATCGACAGCATGTCTGCCTTCTATTGGCTGGACCGCTGTGAGGTCGGCGCCAGCGTCGCCAAACAGGAGGAGCGCCTCAGCAAGTGCGCTGAGCTGCTGGGACGACTGCTGAGGTCAGTACTGGGAGGTTCTGATGGTCTGCACAGATGTTCTGTTCAGCTTGAAATAGTCCAGAGTAGGAGTCCAGAAGGTTGTTCAGAAGGTTGTCCAGAAGGCTGATGACATCACGCTCATGACCTCCTTGGTTCTCTGGGACGTTCTTTGCCCAGAAGTCGGTTCCAGAGGTTCTTCAGCAGTTTCTGGTCCAGTGGAAATGTTTCGTGATGAGATTCTCCCGGTCCATTAGGTTGTTTTGCTCCTCCTCAGGGATTACAGATTCACCATCTTGGCCACCTGCCACGCCATCAGGGGGAGCTACAGCGGACCCGACCGGCCATACCTCTGTCGCCCCTGGCAACGACTCGTTACCCACCGGCTGCTGTGCTCCAGGCAGGAGGTCGAGAACAGCGTGGCGGCGAGGAGACGGCGAGTCTTCACGGTCCACTGCTCCTCCAGGACGAAGGGCTCCAGGAGCAGCTCCTTCTGTGTGACAGATGGGGGGGTGCAGTTTCTGTGACCTCTGTGACCTTCATCTTTGCTGTAAATACAGAATGTTGTTGCTTATGTGTCTGATGTGAGTTTCATTTATCAAAGGTAAATAAAAGCCTGTCAGAACCAGCTTGGATCGTGGGTCAGTGTTCGGTTCTGGGTTGGATCAGTACCCCGATTATCAGTATTCAGTTTTTATTTTGGTCTCTAAGGAAGTCCTGGAAGGTTCTGATGGATCTCTGATAAATGTTGTAATGCTGGTTTAAGTTTAATTAAGGAGTTAATTTAGTTTACTTATAAAAACACAACAAATGTCATCTTAAAGATACAGTCCAACCCAGTTTAAATCCAATTCAATTCATGAATTCATTCAAGCCATGGAGTTCCTCAGGGTTCTGTGCTTGGACCGATTCTTTTCTCTTTGTACACGCTTCCATTAGGTAACATTATCAGACAGCAGGGCATAAATGCTGATGATACTCAGCTGTACTATCAGTTAGACTACAGGGTGGCCATGGCACAGTGGTCAGAGTGGGTTACTGGTTCGATTCCATTGTCCAATAACGGTTCGATTCCCACTCACTGCTCAAACTGACAGCTGGAGGGGTGTCAGTCCACCTCCTTGCCAGTTCCCTTGAGCAAGGCACTGTGATTGGCTGCCCACCGCTCCAGTGTGTATGAGTTTGTGGCCCTGTGCATGTGTGTGTGCGTGTGTGCGTTCAACAGGTTCAACCTGCAATCTGAATTGGATTTGATTGGCTGGACCTGGACTATCTTTCCTGAGCTGCTGCTTCATGAATAAAACTGAGTAGAAGAACCTTGTTGCTCTGACAGCCAACCGACCTGAAGCTGTGGAGTCTGACTCTCTGTAAAATGGATTCATTCTTTTAGTCCAAACACACAGAGGAGTTAACTTCGGATGCAGAAGTTTGGTGTCTGCGGGACGAATACTTCCGCCTGAAACATTTCAAATTCAATCTTTATTGAAACAAACACAGTGACAGCGTCCTGTTCGGATGATGGGTCGGTCTTAACTGGTCCATGTTTATCGCACGTGCGGCTGCAGTCCAGATCCCCGCGGGTCCGGTTCGGGTTTTTAAAGTCTGACGGCGGAGACCGTTTCACCGGAGCAGCCCTCCAACAGATCCTTCCGCGGGGTCACACACACTTTTTACACAACACAAACAAACAAACGAACCAAATCCGACACTGACGCGCACACGCCGACACGCACTGAGCCCTCACTTCGGTTGGATGTTGTGTTTATCCGGGCCCAAAAGACGGACCGGATCGCGTGAAGGCTGGAGCTTTAGTCCGGTAGGAAACGTTTTCTGGGACCTACTTCTTCTGCTCGCGCTGACAGGCGGTGCTTCGGTCGCTCCCAAACATGGCCTCCATGACGGAGCGACGGCTTCAACTTTAATTTTTCGCCAGTTTTCTGAGCAGAAACCGTATTTTTTCCTTCCATGGCCTACAGGAATGTTCCGACGGAAAACGCAATCATGGCAGACTCGTGAAGCAGATGTTATCCGTCGGAGAAGTTCGTCGTTGGCTCTGAACACATCGCTCTAAGTTGGCTGGAAAGCTGGAGAGGAAAAAGAGAACCGCATCAAATCAGTAAGGAGCTTCTTCTGTCTTCTCCCCGAAGCTGTGCAGCTCTGCTCCGCAGCCTCTGCCGGTCCCTGCGTGGACTCACCCCCTGACAGCGACATTTACCGCGTGGTGGCGGGTCGACGGAGCCGGGATGCGCTCGGTCGTAGTGCGCGCTAACAGCTAGCCTGTCAGCTAATGCTAATGCTAACAGTCTGCTGGGCGGTCCGAGCGGAGAGCTAACGGCTAACTGCCGTGTTTGTGCACCTACCGTTGGTGCACAGAGAGGGTGCTCATCGAGGGGGGTGCAGTCCGAGCGGAGCCGTTAAGCAGCGGCTGCGGTCGGTTAGTGGGCTGGTTAGCAGCTGCTGACAGATGGGTCTGTTAGCATGGTAACTAGCATGGTAACTAGCAGGCTAACCATTCAGGGGTCATCAACTCACTGATCACAGATCCGTTCACAACGACCTGGTCTCGGTCTGGACCCATCAGAGGTGTCTCTCATCTCTGGAGGGGGTTCCGATGGTTCCGTAGATAACTGATGGTCCACTTAGAGCCTCCAGGGCTCCAGTCAGAGGTTCTGGTGGGGTTTTAGGTGGTTCTAATGCTAGAACCCGGAGTTCCAGTGGTCTGTGAGGAAGTTCTGATGTTCCAGTCAGAGACTACAGTGGTTCCAACGTCCCAGTTGGTTCTAGTCGTTGTTTTGGAGATTAAAGTCCAGTCTGGTGGTTCTGAATACGTTAATTTGCTCCAGTGGGACGTTGTAGTGGGTTCTGTCTTTCTATCATGAAGTTTAGTTGCTGGAAGTTCTGTTGGACCGAGTGGTACATTGCTGCTGATTCTCTGTTTCTGCACTCATCAGTCAGACATGTTCACATGACACCAGAAAACAGAACTGATTTATGTGTGAATCCGACCAGAACCGGACAGAAAAGTGGACCAGCGCCCCCAGATGACCCAGCTGGGGGTGAATCCTCCTGCATGGAGACACTCAGCTGGACTCAGGTGGTCCCAGCTGCTCTGTTCAGGCTCCAAACTTCCATCTTTCTGCATCTTTTCCTGAAAACAGTGAATGTATATTAATCCATCTGAATTCCATTTAAATTCACATATTTTTCTGTTTCTTTTGACAGAAACTGGCACTAAAATCAGCCCATTAAGGCTCACCTAAAGACTGTCGCTCTGCTCTAATAAAATCCTGATTTTATAAGCACAGAATCACCGTTAAAGTAGCTGAAAGACGGCGTCTGAGCGGCGAATTCAAATGAACTAACATGATCCCCCACAGAGGAGGTTGGAGGCAGCAGGAGGTCTGGAAGCTTTTCCAGTTCTCATTAAATCAGACTGGAAGGAGCACAGTTCCCTGTTGCTGTGGCTGAGAACCAGTTTGCTTTTCTATGGCTGGGGGTGCTCAGTGGAGCCATATCATTCTGTCACTGTTCATCTGCACCTCGGTGCAAACATCAAAGCAGCAGCAATAATAATAATAATGATGGAGGACTTCAGGTACAGCTGCTGCTCCATTGGGAAAACGGCAGATCCAACCTAATAAGGAGCTGGTGTTAGCCTTTATGAGCTAACGTTAGCCGGTGTCCCTGCTGGAATCGTCACTTATTCACAAACCTATCGGGCTGCTGGGGATTTTTAAAGCGTGGTTCATGCTTCTCCGTCGTGTTGACAGCGTAGCGACGGCTGTGATTGGTCCGCTCAGAGCGTGATGTCCGGCAGTTGCTTTTTCCGGTCTAATGGCTGAAGAAGCTCCAGCTGCTGCACCTCGGTTGCCATTGGTTACTGATGTTAACTGTGACCGGAAGGAAAAGGATTCGGCTATAGCCTGAAACCACACAAACACACAGCCCCCCCCCCAGAGGCGTTGGGTTGAACTGCAGCAACGTGTTCCCTTGAAGCAGAACTCTGAATGCTCAGAGTCGGCGCCTCGTGGAAACCGGCGCCGTTACGGAGGAGTAGGAACTCTGCCCGAGTCGCTGCTCATTTCTACCACAGCGGTAGAGATGAGCAGCGACTCAGGCCGACTTAGTCCTCTTTTAGTTCCCCCCCCGCCGAGGTTAGCAGTTCTTTCCTCAGGTTTCCAATGGGCTGCTTTTCACTCACCTGAGGGCCCGCCGCTCTGTGCGTTTACCTGAGGGCCCGCCGCTCTGTGCGTTTACCTGAGGGCCCGCCGCTCTGGGCGTTTACCTGAGGGCCCGCCGCTCTGTGCGTTTACCTGAGGGCCCGCCGCTCTGTGCGTTTACCTGAGGGCCCGGCGCTCTGTGCGTTTACCTGAGGGCCCGGCGCTCTGTGCGTTTACCTGAGGGCCCGGCGCTCTGTGCGTTTACCTGAGGGCCCGGCGCTCTGTGCGTTTACCTGAGGGCCCGGCGCTCTGTGCGTTTACCTGAGGGCCCGGCGCTCTGTGCGTTTACCTGAGGGCCCGGCGCTCTGTGCGTTTACCTGAGGGCCCGGCGCTCTGTGCGTTTACCTGAGGGCCCGGCGCTCTGTGCGTTTACCTGAGGGCCCGGCGCTCTGTGCGTTTACCTGAGGGCCCGGCGCTCTGTGCGTTTACCTGAGGGCCCGGCGCTCTGTGCGTTTACCTGAGGGCCCGCCGCTCTGCGCGTTTACCTGAGGGCCCGCCGCTCTGCGCGTTTACCTGAGGGCCCGCCGCTCTGCGCGTTTACCTGAGGGCCCGCCGCTCTGCGCGTTTACCTGAGGGCCCGCCGCTCTGCGCGTTTACCTGAGGGCCCGGCGCTCTGCGCGTTTACCTGAGGGCCCGGCGCTCTGTGCGTTTACCTGAGGGCCCGGCGCTCTGTGCGTTTACCTGAGGGCCCGGCGCTCTGTGCGTTTACCTGAGGGCCCGCCGCTCTGTGCGTTTACCTGAGGGCCCGCCGCTCTGTGCGTTTACCTGTCCAATGGGCTGCTTTTCACTCACCTCAGGGCCCGCCGCTCTGTGCGTTTACCTGTCCAATGGGCCGCTCTGTGCGTTTACCTGAGGGCCCGCCGCTCTGTGCGTTTACCTGAGGGCCCGCCGCTCTGCGCGTTTACCTGTCCAATGGGCCGCTCTGTGCGTTTACCTGAGGGCCCGCCGCTCTGTGCGTTTACCTGAGGGCCCGCCGCTCTGCGCGTTTACCTGTCCAATGGGCTGCTTTTCACTCACCTGAGGGCCCGGCGCTCTGTGCGTTTACCTGTCCAATGGGCTGCTTTTCACTCACCTGAGGGCCCGGCGCTCTGTGCGTTTACCTGTCCAATGGGCTGCTTTTCACACACCTGAGGGCCCGCCGCTCTGTGCGTTTACCTGAGGGCCCGCCGCTCTGTGCGTTTACCTGTCCAATGGGCTGCTTTTCACTCACCTGAGGGCCCGGCGCTCTGTGCGTTTACCTGTCCAATGGGCTGCTTTTCACTCACCTCAGGGCCCGCCGCTCTGTGCGTTTACCTGAGGGCCCGCCGCTCTGCGCGTTTACCTGTCCAATGGGCCGCTCTGTGCGTTTACCTGAGGGCCCGCCGCTCTGCGCGTTTACCTGTCCAATGGGCCGCTCTGTGCGTTTACCTGAGGGCCCGGCGCTCTGTGCGTTTACCTGAGGGCCCGGCGCTCTGTGCGTTTACCTGAGGGCCCGGCGCTCTGTGCGTTTACCTGAGGGCCCGGCGCTCTGTGCGTTTACCTGAGGGCCCGGCGCTCTGTGCGTTTACCTGTCCAATGGGCCGCTCTGTGCGTTTACCTGAGGGCCCGCCGCTCTGCGCGTTTACCTGTCCAATGGGCCGCTCTGCGCGTTTACCTGAGGGCCCGGCGCTCTGTGCGTTTACCTGAGGGCCCGGCGCTCTGTGCGTTTACCTGAGGGCCCGGCGCTCTGTGCGTTTACCTGAGGGCCCGGCGCTCTGTGCGTTTACCTGTCCAATGGGCCGCTCTGTGCGTTTACCTGAGGGCCCGGCGCTCTGTGCGTTTACCTGAGGGCCCGCCGCTCTGCGCGTTTACCTGAGGGCCCGGCGCTCTGCGCGTTTACCTGAGGGCCCGCCGCTCTGCGCGTTTACCTGTCCAATGGGCCGCTCTGCGCGTTTACCTGAGGGCCCGGCGCTCTGTGCGTTTACCTGAGGGCCCGGCGCTCTGTGCGTTTACCTGAGGGCCCGGCGCTCTGAATGTGTTTGAGCGGGTATGTGAGGCGGGTTTTTACCGGTGGTAAAGTCATGAGGAATGTGTGAGAAGCAGCAGGATGTCCTGTGTTCATGTGGTTTCCTTTGTTAAAAACTGACGTCCACAATGAGCTTCACTCGTCTGCCCGGTCCGATGTTTCTGTGGCTGTTCCGGGTTTCGTGCTGAATGTGAAGATAACCCGAAACCGTCTGAGTGGAGCAGTGTGTTTGACATCTAAAGTGAGTGTTTCTGACTCTGGATCAGCTCATCTCAGCTGAGGTGCTCCGCCTCCCGGAGGCTGACATGGAAATAAACTGAGAGCCAAACAGCAGCCGCCTTCAAGGAAGGCGTGAGAGAGAGTATCTGGCTGTGATATCTGTAGTATTTATTGGTTTAAGAGCACAAACATGCAGCTTTATTGTGATAATGTCATTGTACATAAAATATGAGAAACTCATTAAGTTTAAAACATGTATGAAACCATTAGTGATCGAACTGAAGTGGGTTAAAATGAAGAAAAAGAAGAATAATAATAATAACTGCAGCGCCTGCAGAGCTCAAACTTTAAGGACAGTTGATTTCTCAGATGTAAAAAAGGAACAATAAAAATCCCTCCCGGGACAGAAGGTCAAAGGTCGCTTGTTTCCTGCTTCCTGATTGACTGGCGAGCTGCTCGCCGTGACTACTGTGGAGCCGGCGGGTCACTCGGGTCTGCTGCAGGTTTCTGGTGCCTCCAAGTCTGGTCCAGTCCAGGAACAGACTCAGTGTGATGGTATTGGAGCCCGACCTCTGTGGGTCAGGTCCGGTCCGCTGTGGGTCAGGTCCGGTCCTCTGTGGGTCAGGTCCGGTCCTCTGTGGGTCCGGTCCTCTGTGGGTCAGGTCCGGTCCGCTGTGGGTCAGGTCCGGTCCTCTGTGGGTCAGGTCCGGTCCTCTGTCCGGATCAGAGTGACCGGCACCAGAGAAGACGTCGGATGGCGCCGTCGCTGTGCTGTTTCTGTTGAATTTAAATGGGAGCTTCAGTGTTTCACAGTGTCTCTGTTTGATTTGCATGAATGCATGAAAGCTCCAGCCGGTTTACATCAGCACAAAGCAGTCTGAGCAGGTGGGAGCTCCGGGCCGCAGGCTGCCTCCCTTCAGAACCGTTGTTTCTGTACGTTTGAAAAGATCTCATCAGATTTGTTTAGTTTAATCATTCATTCAAAACTTTATTTAACCAGCAATAAAAAAACAACTTTTAGATAAATCAGTGCACACACCTGGTAATCCATCCAAAAGTAATCCGTCTATAAGTATTATCTATAAGTACTATAGTGTTATTATCTCCAGTGTCGTCATTATCTCCAGTGTTGTTGTCGTCATTATCTCCAGTGTTGTCGTCGTCATTATCTCCAGTGTTGTCGTCGTTATCTCCAGTGTTGTCGTCGTTGTTGTCTCCAGTGTTGTCGTCATTATCTCCAGTGTTGTCGTCATTATCTCCAGTGTTGTCGTCGTCGTTATCTCCAGTGTTGTCGTCGTTATCTCCAGTGTTGTCGTCGTTATCTCCAGTGTTGTCGTCGTTGTTGTCTCCAGTGTTGTTGTTATTATCTCCAGTGTTGTCGTCGTTATCTCCAGTGTTGTCGTCATTATCTCCAGTGTTGTCGTCATTATCTCCAGTGTTGTCGTTATCTCCAGTGTTGTTGTCGTTGTTGTCTCCAGTGTTGTTGTCGTTGTCTCCAGTGTTGTCGTCATTATCTCCAGTGTTGTCGTCATTATCTCCAGTGTTGTCGTCATTATCTCCAGTGTTGTCGTCATTATCTCCAGTGTTGTTGTCGTTATCTCCAGTGTTGTCGTCGTCGTTGTCTCCAGTGTTGTCGTCGTCGTTGTCTCCAGTGTTGTTGTTATTATCTCCAGTGTTGTCGTCATTATCTCCAGTGTTGTTGTCGTTGTTGTCTCCAGTGTTGTTGTCGTTGTCTCCAGTGTTGTTGTTATTATCTCCAGTGTTGTCGTCGTCGTTGTCTCCAGTGTTGTTGTTATTATCTCCAGTGTTGTTGTCGTCATTATCTCCAGTGTTGTTGTCGTCATTATCTCCAGTGTTGTTGTCGTCGTTGTCTCCAGTGTTGTCGTCATTATCTCCAGTGTTGTCGTCATTATCTCCAGTGTTGTCGTCATTATCTCCAGTGTTGTCGTCATTATCTCCAGTGTTGTTGTCGTCATTATCTCCAGTGTTGTTGTCGTCATTATCTCCAGTGTTGTCGTCGTCGTTATCTCCAGTGTTGTCGTCATTATCTCCAGTGTTGTCGTTATCTCCAGTGTTGTCGTCGTCGTTATCTCCAGTGTTGTCGTCATTATCTCCAGTGTTGTCGTCATTATCTCCAGTGTTGTCGTCATTATCTCCAGTGTTGTTGTCGTTGTTGTCTCCAGTGTTGTTGTCGTTGTCTCCAGTGTTGTCGTTATTATCTCCAGTGTTGTCGTTATTATCTCCAGTGTTGTCGTCATTATCTCCAGTGTTGTCGTCATTATCTCCAGTGTTGTCGTCATTATCTCCAGTGTTGTCGTCGTTGTTGTCTCCAGTGTTGTTGTTATTATCTCCAGTGTTGTTGTCTCCAGTGTTGTTGTTATTATCTCCAGTGTTGTCGTCATTATCTCCAGTGTTGTCGTCATTATCTCCAGTGTTGTCGTCGTTGTTGTCTCCAGTGTTGTTGTCGTTGTTGTCTCCAGTGTTGTTGTCGTTGTCTCCAGTGTTGTCGTCATTATCTCCAGTGTTGTCGTCATTATCTCCAGTGTTGTCGTCATTATCTCCAGTGTTGTCGTCATTATCTCCAGTGTTGTTGTCGTCATTATCTCCAGTGTTGTTGTCGTCGTTATCTCCAGTGTTGTCGTCGTTATCTCCAGTGTTGTCGTCATTATCTCCAGTGTTGTCGTCATTATCTCCAGTGTTGTCGTCATTATCTCCAGTGTTGTCGTCATTATCTCCAGTGTTGTCGTTATCTCCAGTGTTGTCGTCGTTGTTATCTCCAGTGTTGTCGTCATTATCTCCAGTGTTGTCGTCATTATCTCCAGTGTTGTCGTCATTATCTCCAGTGTTGTCGTCATTATCTCCAGTGTTGTCGTCATTATCTCCAGTGTTGTCGTTATCTCCAGTGTTGTCGTCGTTGTTATCTCCAGTGTTGTCGTCATTATCTCCAGTGTTGTCGTCATTATTTCCAGTGTTGTCGTCATTATCTCCAGTGTTGTCGTCATTATCTCCAGTGTTGTCGTCGTTGTTGTCTCCAGTGTTGTTGTCGTTATCTCCAGTGTTGTCGTCGTTGTTGTCTCCAGTGTTGTTGTCGTCGTTATCTCCAGTGTTGTCGTCGTTATCTCCAGTGTTGTTGTTATTATCTCCAGTGTTGTCGTCGTTATCTCCAGTGTTGTCGTCATTATCTCCAGTGTTGTCGTCATTATCTCCAGTGTTGTCGTCGTTGTTGTCTCCAGTGTTGTCGTCGTTGTTGTCTCCAGTGTTGTCGTCATTATCTCCAGTGTTGTCGTCATTATCTCCAGTGTTGTCGTCATTATCTCCAGTGTTGTCGTCATTATCTCCAGTGTTGTTGTCGTCATTATCTCCAGTGTTGTTGTCGTCGTTATCTCCAGTGTTGTCGTCGTCGTTATCTCCAGTGTTGTCGTCGTCGTTATCTCCAGTGTTGTCGTCGTCGTTATCTCCAGTGTTGTCGTCATTATCTCCAGTGTTGTCGTTATCTCCAGTGTTGTCGTCGTTGTTATCTCCAGTGTTGTCGTCATTATCTCCAGTGTCGTCATTATCTCCAGTGTCGTCGTTATCTCCAGTGTTGTCGTCGTTGTTGTCTCCAGTGTTGTCGTCGTCGTTGTCTCCAGTGTTGTCGTCGTCGTTGTCTCCAGTGTTGTTGTTATTATCTCCAGTGTTGTCGTCATTATCTCCAGTGTTGTTGTCGTTGTTGTCTCCAGTGTTGTTGTCGTTATCTCCAGTGTTGTTGTCGTTGTTGTCTCCAGTGTTGTCGTTATCTCCAGTGTTGTCGTCGTTGTTGTCTCCAGTGTTGTTGTCGTTATCTCCAGTGTTGTCGTCGTTGTTGTCTCCAGTGTTGTTGTCGTTATCTCCAGTGTTGTCGTCGTCGTTGTCTCCAGTGTTGTTGTCGTTATCTCCAGTGTTGTCGTCGTTGTTGTCTCCAGTGTTGTTGTTGTTATTATCTCCAGTGTTGTTGTTGTTATCTCCAGTGTTGTTGTTGTTGTCTCCAGTGTTGTCGTCGTTGTTGTCTCCAGTGTTGTCGTCGTTGTTATCTCCAGTGTTGTCGTCGTTGTTGTCTCCAGTGTTGTCGTCGTTGTTGTCTCCAGTGTTGTTGTCGTTGTTATCTCCAGTGTTGTTGTCGTTATCTCCAGTGTTGTCGTTGTTATCTCCAGTGTTGTCGTCATTATCTCCAGTGTTGTCGTCATTATCTCCAGTGTTGTCGTCATTATCTCCAGTGTTGTCGTCATTATCTCCAGTGTTGTTGTCGTTGTTATCTCCAGTGTTGTCGTTGTTATCTCCAGTGTTGTCGTCGTTGTTGTCTCCAGTGTTGTCGTCGTTGTTGTCTCCAGTGTTGTTGTCTCCAGTGTTGTTGTCGTCGTTATCTCTAGTGTTGTCTCCAGTGTTGTCGTCATCTCCAGTGTTGTCGTCGTTGTTGTCTCCAGTGTTGTTGTCGTTGTTGTCTCCAGTGTTGTCGTCATTATCTCCAGTGTTGTCGTCGTTGTTGTCTCCAGTGTTGTTGTCGTTATCTCCAGTGTTGTCGTCGTTGTTGTCTCCAGTGTTGTTGTCGTTATCTCCAGTGTTGTCGTCGTTGTTGTCTCCAGTGTTGTTGTTGTTATTATCTCCAGTGTTGTCGTTGTTATCTCCAGTGTTGTTGTCGTTATCTCCAGTGTTGTCGTCGTTGTTGTCTCCAGTGTTGTTGTTGTTATTATCTCCAGTGTTGTCGTTGTTATCTCCAGTGTTGTCGTTGTTATCTCCAGTGTTGTCGTTGTTATCTCCAGTGTTGTCGTTGTTATCTCCAGTGTTGTTGTCGTTATCTCCAGTGTTGTTGTCGTTGTTATCTCCAGTGTTGTCGTCGTTGTTATCTCCAGTGTTGTCGTTGTTATCTCCAGTGTTGTCGTTGTTATCTCCAGTGTTGTCGTTGTTATCTCCAGTGTTGTCGTTGTTATCTCCAGTGTTGTCGTTGTTATCTCCAGTGTTGTCGTTGTTATCTCCAGTGTTGTCGTTGTTATCTCCAGTGTTGTCGTCGTTATCTCCAGTGTTGTTGTCGTTGTTGTCTCCAGTGTTGTTGTCGTTGTTATCTCCAGTGTTGTCGTCGTTATCTCCAGTGTTGTTGTCGTTGTTGTCTCCAGTGTTGTTGTCGTTGTTGTCTCCAGTGTTGTTGTTGTTATTATCTCCAGTGTTGTTGTTATTATCTCCAGTGTTGTCGTTGTTATTATCTCCAGTGTTGTCGTTGTTGTCTCCAGTGTTGTTGTTGTTATTATCTCCAGTGTTGTCGTCGTTGTCTCCAGTGTTGTCGTCGTTGTCTCCAGTGTTGTCGTCGTTGTCTCCAGTGTTGTTGTCGTTGTTGTCTCCAGTGTTGTTGTTGTTGTTGTTGTCTCCAGTGTTGTCGTCGTAATCTCCAGTGTTGTTGTCGTTGTTGTCTCCAGTGTTGTTGTCGTTGTCTCCAGTGTTGTTGTCGTTGTCTCCAGTGTTGTTGTTGTTATTATCTCCAGTGTTGTCGTCGTTGTCTCCAGTGTTGTCGTCGTTGTCTCCAGTGTTGTCGTCGTTGTCTCCAGTGTTGTCGTCGGTGTCTCCAGTGTTGTTGTTGTCGTTATTATCTCCAGTGTTGTCGTCGTTGTCTCCAGTGTTGTCGTCGTTGTCTCCAGTGTTGTTGTCGTCGTTGTCTCCAGTGTTGTTGTCTCCAGTGTTGTTGTCGTTGTCTCCAGTGTTGTCGTCGTTGTCTCCAGTGTTGTTGTTGTCGTTATTATCTCCAGTGTTGTCGTCGTTGTCTCCAGTGTTGTTGTTGTCATGTCCACTGTTGTCTTTATCTTCAGTGTTGTTATTCCCGGTGTTGTTGTCATCTCCAGTGTTGTCATTATGTTCAGTGTTGTTGTTGTCGTTATCTCCAGTGTTGTTGTTGTCGTTATCTCCAGTGTTGTCTTTATCTTCAGTGTTGTTGTTGTCGTTATCTCCAGTGTTGTTGTCGTCGTTGTCTCCAGTGTTGTTGTCGTTGTTGTCTCCAGTGTTGTTGTTGTTATTATCTCCAGTGTTGTTGTCGTCGTTGTCTCCAGTGTTGTTGTCGTTGTCTCCAGTGTTGTTGTTGTTATTATCTCCAGTGTTGTTGTCGTTGTCTCCAGTGTTGTCGTCGTTGTCTCCAGTGTTGTCGTCGTTGTCTCCAGTGTTGTCGTCGGTGTCTCCAGTGTTGTTGTTGTCGTTATTATCTCCAGTGTTGTCGTCGTTGTCTCCAGTGTTGTCGTCGTTGTCTCCAGTGTTGTTGTCGTCGTTGTCTCCAGTGTTGTTGTCTCCAGTGTTGTTGTCGTTGTCTCCAGTGTTGTCGTCGTTGTCTCCAGTGTTGTTGTTGTCGTTATTATCTCCAGTGTTGTCGTCGTTGTCTCCAGTGTTGTTGTCGTCGTTGTCTCCAGTGTTGTTGTTGTCATGTCCACTGTTGTCTTTATCTTCAGTGTTGTTATTCCCGGTGTTGTTGTCATCTCCAGTGTTGTTATTGTCTTCAGTGTTCTTATTCCCAGTGTTGTTGTCGTAATCTCCAGTGTTGTCGTCGTTGTTGTCTCCAGTGTTGTTTCTGTTGTCATCTCCAGTGTTGTTATTGTCTTCAGTGTTCTTATTCCCAGTGTTGTCGTCGTAATCTCCAGTGTTGTTGTCATCATCTCCAGTGTTGTCGTCGTAATCTCCAGTGTTTGTTGTCATCTTCAATGTTTCTGTTGTCATCTCCAGTGTTGTTATTGTCTTCAGTGTTCTTATTCCCAGTGTTGTTGTCTCCAGTGCTGTTGTCGTCGTTATCTCTAGTGTTGTTGTTGTTATCTCCAGTGTTTGTTGTCATCTTCAATGTTTCTGTCGTTATCTCCAGTGCTGTTGTTGCCGTTGTCATCTCCAGTGTTGTCTTTATCTTCAGTGTTCTTATTCCCAGTGTTGTCGTTATCTCCAGTGTTGTCTCCAATGCTGTTGTTGTCATCATCTCCAGTGTTGTCGTTGTTGTCATCTCCAGTGTTGTTATTGTCTTCAGTGTTCTTATTCCCAGTGTTGTTATTATCTCCAGTGTTGTCTCCAATGCTGTCATTGTCGTTATCTCCAGTGCTGTTGTTGTCGTTGTCTCCAGTGCTGTTGTTGTCATTATCTCCAGTGTTGTTGTCATTATCTCCAGTGTTGTTGTCGTCGTTGTCTCCAGTGTTGTTGTTGTCATGTCCACTGTTGTCTTTATCTTCAGTGTTGTTATTCCCGGTGTTGTTGTCATCTCCAGTGTTGTCATTATGTTCAGTGTTGTTGTTGTCGTTATCTCCAGTGTTGTTGTTGTCGTTATCTCCAGTGTTGTCTTTATCTTCAGTGTTGTTGTTGTCGTTATCTCCAGTGTTGTTGTCGTCGTTGTCTCCAGTGTTGTTGTCGTTGTTGTCTCCAGTGTTGTTGTTGTTATTATCTCCAGTGTTGTTGTCGTCGTTGTCTCCAGTGTTGTTGTCGTTGTCTCCAGTGTTGTTGTTGTTATTATCTCCAGTGTTGTTGTCGTTGTCTCCAGTGTTGTCGTCGTTGTCTCCAGTGTTGTCGTCGTTGTCTCCAGTGTTGTCGTCGGTGTCTCCAGTGTTGTTGTTGTCGTTATTATCTCCAGTGTTGTCGTCGTTGTCTCCAGTGTTGTCGTCGTTGTCTCCAGTGTTGTTGTCGTCGTTGTCTCCAGTGTTGTTGTCTCCAGTGTTGTTGTCGTTGTCTCCAGTGTTGTCGTCGTTGTCTCCAGTGTTGTTGTTGTCGTCATTATCTCCAGTGTTGTTGTCGTCGTTGTCTCCAGTGTTGTTTCTGTTGTCATCTCCAGTGTTGTTATTGTCTTCAGTGTTCTTATTCCCAGTGTTGTCGTCGTAATCTCCAGTGTTGTTGTCATCATCTCCAGTGTTGTCGTCGTAATCTCCAGTGTTTGTTGTCATCTTCAATGTTTCTGTTGTCATCTCCAGTGTTGTTATTGTCTTCAGTGTTCTTATTCCCAGTGTTGTTGTCTCCAGTGCTGTTGTCGTCGTTATCTCTAGTGTTGTTGTTGTTATCTCCAGTGTTTGTTGTCATCTTCAATGTTTCTGTCGTTATCTCCAGTGCTGTTGTTGCCGTTGTCATCTCCAGTGTTGTCTTTATCTTCAGTGTTCTTATTCCCAGTGTTGTCGTTATCTCCAGTGTTGTCTCCAATGCTGTTGTTGTCATCATCTCCAGTGTTGTCGTTGTTGTCATCTCCAGTGTTGTTATTGTCTTCAGTGTTCTTATTCCCAGTGTTGTTATTATCTCCAGTGTTGTCTCCAATGCTGTCATTGTCGTTATCTCCAGTGCTGTTGTTGTCGTTGTCTCCAGTGCTGTTGTTGTCATTATCTCCAGTGTTGTTGTCATTATCTCCAGTGTTGTTGTCGTCGTTGTCTCCAGTGTTGTTGTTGTCATGTCCACTGTTGTCTTTATCTTCAGTGTTGTTATTCCCGGTGTTGTTGTCATCTCCAGTGTTGTCATTATGTTCAGTGTTGTTGTTGTCGTTATCTCCAGTGTTGTTGTTGTCGTTATCTCCAGTGTTGTCTTTATCTTCAGTGTTGTTGTTGTCGTTATCTCCAGTGTTGTTGTCGTCGTTGTCTCCAGTGTTGTTGTCGTTGTTGTCTCCAGTGTTGTTGTTGTTATTATCTCCAGTGTTGTTGTCGTCGTTGTCTCCAGTGTTGTTGTCGTTGTCTCCAGTGTTGTTGTTGTTATTATCTCCAGTGTTGTTGTCGTTGTCTCCAGTGTTGTCGTCGTTGTCTCCAGTGTTGTCGTCGTTGTCTCCAGTGTTGTCGTCGGTGTCTCCAGTGTTGTTGTTGTCGTTATTATCTCCAGTGTTGTCGTCGTTGTCTCCAGTGTTGTCGTCGTTGTCTCCAGTGTTGTTGTCGTCGTTGTCTCCAGTGTTGTTGTCTCCAGTGTTGTTGTCGTTGTCTCCAGTGTTGTCGTCGTTGTCTCCAGTGTTGTTGTTGTCGTTATTATCTCCAGTGTTGTCGTCGTTGTCTCCAGTGTTGTTGTCGTCGTTGTCTCCAGTGTTGTTGTTGTCATGTCCACTGTTGTCTTTATCTTCAGTGTTGTTATTCCCGGTGTTGTTGTCATCTCCAGTGTTGTTATTGTCTTCAGTGTTCTTATTCCCAGTGTTGTTGTCGTAATCTCCAGTGTTGTCGTCGTTGTTGTCTCCAGTGTTGTCGTCATTATCTCCAGTGTTGTTGTCGTCGTTGTCTCCAGTGTTGTTTCTGTTGTCATCTCCAGTGTTGTTATTGTCTTCAGTGTTCTTATTCCCAGTGTTGTCGTCGTTATCTCCAGTGTTGTTGTCATCATCTCCAGTGTTGTCGTCGTAATCTCCAGTGTTTGTTGTCATCTTCAATGTTTCTGTTGTCATCTCCAGTGTTGTTATTGTCTTCAGTGTTCTTATTCCCAGTGTTGTTGTCTCCAGTGCTGTTGTCGTCGTTATCTCTAGTGTTGTTGTTGTTATCTCCAGTGTTTGTTGTCATCTTCAATGTTTCTGTCGTTATCTCCAGTGCTGTTGTTGCCGTTGTCATCTCCAGTGTTGTCTTTATCTTCAGTGTTCTTATTCCCAGTGTTGTCGTTATCTCCAGTGTTGTCTCCAATGCTGTTGTTGTCATCATCTCCAGTGTTGTCGTTGTTGTCATCTCCAGTGTTGTTATTGTCTTCAGTGTTCTTATTCCCAGTGTTGTTATTATCTCCAGTGTTGTCTCCAATGCTGTCATTGTCGTTATCTCCAGTGCTGTTGTTGTCGTTGTCTCCAGTGCTGTTGTTGTCATTATTTCCAGTGTTGTTGTTGTCATTATCTCCAGTGTTGTTGTCATTATCTCCAGTGTTGTTGTTGTTATTATCTCCAGTGTTGTTGTTGTCATTATCTCCAGTGTTGTTGTTGTCATTATCTCCAGTGTTGTTGTTGTTATTATCTCCAGTGTTGTTGTTGTCATTATCTCCAGTGTTGTTGTTGTCATTATCTCCAGTGTTGTTGTTGTCATTATCTCCAGTGTTGTTGTCATTATCTCCAGTGTTGTTGTTGTCATTATCTCCAGTGTTGTTGTTGTCATTATCTCCAGTGTTGTTGTCATTATCTCCAGTGTTGTTGTTGTCATTATCTCCAGTGTTGTTGTCATTATCTCCAGTGTTGTTGTTGTCATTATCTCCAGTGTTGTTGTCATCATCTCCAGTGTTGTTGTTGTCGTTATCTCCAGTGCTGTTGTTGTCATCAGTGTTCTTATTCCCAGTGTTGTTATTATCTCCAATGTTTTCTCCAGTGTTGTTGTTATTTTTTTGTCTCCAGTGTTTTAGTCGTCTCCATCGTTGCTGTTCTTGTTATATTCATTGGTGTTGCTGTGGTTGTCTCCAGTGTTTTAGTGCCCACTGTTGTTGTCTCCAGTCTTGTTATCATTAGCAGTGTTGTTGTTGTTGTTGTTGTTTTTGTTGGCAGTGTAGTTGTTGTCGTCTGTGACTTTGCACGCCTCACATTAACCCGTCCATCTTTTTGTTCGGTCCCTCCCACCTTCCCTGATCAGTGAATCATTGTAATAAACTCTGTGGTTGTTTCAGTAACCGAGGCCTTTAACCATCTGTTTGACCCATTTTCTGTTCCTACCACAGAATGCCGTCTGAGTCTCAGGAGCCACGGGATAGAGGACCGCCCCCTCCAGTCACTCGTGCCGGACGCAGCGCTCAACTGGCCAAAGCCGCAGCTATAAGCCCCGCCCCTGAGAAGCGGCCTCGCGGGCGACCCCGGAAAGATGGGAGCAACGGCCGATCTGCGCCTCCAACGCCGCCTCCTCCTCCGCCACCGCCTCCACCTTCCAAATCAAGAAAAAAGTGAGTGTTTGTTGGTCGCATGACTCCTGCAGGGCGGCGCCTGTGAGGTTGTTCCTGTTGAGCTGTAGTTTCACAGGTGTTGGTGATGTTCAGCACGGTTTTCAGAATCACATCTGAAACATCATTGAGTTTTAAATCGGGATCAGACACTTTATTGAGCCTGTTGGCTGTCGAGGAGACAGATGCTGAGCTGCTGTTCCTCCTCCTAACTGAGGATTTCTGGACTCTGAGAACAGATGAAACTCACAGATATGAACAGATGAAACTCACAGATATGAACACCAGTTCTCTGCCACTCAGACACTGAAGAATCAGGATCTGATTAAAGACATTTTACTGATTCTTCCTGACGTTCATTTTACTGATTTTTCTGTTTTTTCTGTGGATAAAATAACAGAAAAACATGAAGAAGATCAGAAGTGGGAGCAGCTTTGTTCATAGTTGTGTTCATGAATTCAGAAAAGGATAAAAAAGGAATGTGTTCAGAATCCAATGTTCAGTATAAGACGCCATCGTGTGGTGATGTCATCAGTGATGTCAGCACAAAATTCTGTTTTACTCGAACTCTTCACTCGTGCTCTGTTGGACCCTCGAAATGGACCATCATGACTTCACTGTGGGTCACTGGAATCCAGTTTGGATTTTGGAGTTCTGAGGTTCATTACAAGCTGGATCACTGGAACCGCCCTTTTTTTTTCTTTTTTCAGAACATTTTCACCTGTGAATGGAGGCTCAAACACAGCGGGGCAGAAAATGTTCCTCACTGAAGGTTTTTCAGAGTTTCAGATCCAAACTAACTCAACCTAATCAGGTTGTGCTCAGAACCAGAGGCCTGAGATACTGGAAGTGCAGGGTGTCAGTCGGTCCTCAGAGAGATAGGAGTCCACATGTGTGTGTGTTGTGGTGACACATGTTGGGAGGAAGTGGTGGAGGTGCATGCTGGGTAACGAGCAGTGAGAAGGGGGTGTGGGCTGGATTCTACTGCCGCACACACACATGTGCGGTCGTGCCTTCGTCCCAAGCCTAACCGGGTCACAGAAATGAGGCTCTGCCTCATTAGAACCGGGCTTTGGTCCTGACAGCGTCACAAAAACTGCAACATCTGCATCTCTGGTTAAAACTGCTGCATGTTGGGTGGCACCACGCAGGTTCTGGAGTCCATGCTGTTCTCAGGTGTGGGATCTTACCTGCACAGCCCTCCTCTGCACCTTTAAAGTGTTCGGGGAACACAATGCAAATCATGATAAAGTGACGCTCTGAACGGAGCAAAATGTGTGAAATCGGCATGTTTTTATGGCGTCTCATAAGAGTTGAGCTTCAACAGAACACCCGCCATGACGTGTGTTTTATCGTTTCATTCGCAGGGGGCGGAGCCGAGGCCGAGCACAGGTAGAGGATGAAGAGAGCACAGACGACACGGAGAAGAATGTACCTCAGAGGACAGGTGTGTGTTTGACCCGATTTCCTTAGTTATCGGCTGATCTCATCTCCCTCTGCAAAGGTCTGAAAATCAGCCGCTGTCCCTTTTTCTCTGCTGTGATGAGGTCTGACATGTGGCGTTAAAACAAGTTTGTATGGTTTCACGTATTGTACTGCCCTCGCAGTGCGTGTGCTCAGTCAAAGCTGGACAGGTAAAGGTCCTCCTATAAAGACGAGGCTGTTCTTGTTCTTTAATGAAGTCCTTTGGCTTAGGGGTTAAAACAGAAACACAATCAGCAGTACAAATACATTTTCATTAAACATCAAAATAATTGACAGCATTAGCAGCTAGCATAAGCTATCAGAACACATGTCCTATAAACCATTATTAAATAATACTTTACAAAAAAGCAAGCATTAAATAATTGTGCACGGTGTTACTTGCAGATAAATGTTTTCCAAAAGCGTAGGAATCACTTCAGAAACATAAATGTGAACCTTTTGCTTCATCTGAGTTAACGATATGAAGGAAAAACCAACAAAGCTGAAAATAAAGCCACAGAGCGCCCACTCTGACACTCAAATCTTTGAAACATGAACCTTTATACCTTTTTATCTTAACTTCTAATCTTAACATTTAAAGGCAACACGGATATTGTTCAATTTTTGTTAAATAAAATAAGTTTGAGACAATAATGACACTCATTGACCTTATAACACCTGACGGTGTCAGTTATTAAGAAAAATAAAGAAATCGGCCAAAAACCAGAATGGGCAGGTCAGGCTTTTAACAGGTCGGTGATTGGCCAGAAAACGTCCCCTAGTTTGACCACACGCACCCGTCTGAATCATAAACCGTGTCCCAGACACCAGTGGTTCACAGCAACAGAAACAGAAACAGGACATGGGGAAGCTTTAGCTTTAACCTTTCTGTCAGAACAAAATTTAGTCAGCCGCACATTTTTACTCAAACTTCATGAACAATAAATATAGATAATTTTATATATATATATATATATATATATATATATATATATATATATTATATTTTAAGCAGACCAATCAGTGACTGAAAGAACACGAGCTTCAGCACCAGAAGCCCCATTTTAGCTACTTTTAGTTTCAGGAACCATCTTCTGAAACAGTTATTGCGCAATCCAACAATCCACCATCTGATGAAGAGCGGACCCCCCCCCCCCCCCCCTCATATTTGCATAATGAGGCAGAAACGCATACATGGACATACAGGGATGCATGTACAGCAATGTAAAAAGGAAACATGGAAACAAGTGGACATGTGGAAATAAGTAAGGGGGGAAATGTATGCATGTTAAAAAATGAATGGTGGAATAAAAGTTAAATAAAGAAATAGATATTTTGTAGGGAATTAAATCAATGCGATGTAAAGGAAAATAATACAGAAATAAATAAGTAACAAATAACAAAGAAAGTAAAGAAAAAGAAATGTGAACACAAGCATGAATGTATACAGTTTAAAATGAAAGGAGAGCAGCTATTAAACCCCTTTTCCAGCCCTCTATATAAACGGTCTGTTGCACTCAGCGCTGAGGCGGTCGGTTTTCGTGCCGCTGCTCACACTCCGCCCCCTTTTTCCGCCCAATGTTCCGACCTCAGTTCGGCGGCAGGCTGCCATGACAACAGTTGAGCACGAGCACTGGTCCTTGCTGCCCACAAACCGTTGCAACCATAAACGTTTGAGTCATCGTTTGTATGTTACTGAACTAGCGGTTAGCATTAGCTCGTGGTAATCGGACGAAATAAACACAAAGAACTCTTTACATCGTGTCCCCACGGAGGGTCGGTACCGATCCCACTTTTAGGAAAAGTTTTGCCGCCAGTCCTGCGTTGTACTGACCCAAACTGTAGAAGCAGTCCATGTTTAATTTGGGCACAAATGTATCTGTTATTTCATTTTGTAGCATTTATCATCACATAAACGTATATTTTTTTAACCTTTTATACGTTTTTGTATTGATCTCGGATACAGTTTCAGTCTGTCGTTGAATTCCAGTTGTAAAAAGTCGAGGTGTGATGAGACACTAACACTACATTACCCACAATGCAGCTTGGTTGGCAGCACAGCTGAGGGGCTTCCTTGGTGCTCCTGGGTCCGTCCTGTTGTGTTACATCGGTTCTGTGGTCTGATGGCTTCTGTGTGTGTTCCACAGAGGAGTCGAAGGAGGAGAAGGTGACGGAGGAGAAGGAGGTGGTGGTGAAGTCAACAGGACGTCGGCGGTCCTCCTCCAGGAGAAAATCCATCACAAACACTGAACCTGAACCTGAACCCAGCCAGGACAGGCTCAGTCCACAACCTGAGCTAGATCCCAACCCAGGTCTCCCTGACCCCGACCCCGACCCCCCAGCCCCTAAGTCCAGCCCAGAACCAGCTCCTGGTGCTGAGGAGGAGGACAAACCAAGTCCTACTCCTGCAGCCCCTCTCCCGGCCCCCAGTCCTGGGGAAGACCCTCGGGTCACCCCCCCTCCCTTGTCCCCAGACCTGATCCTCGCTCACGGACCAGATCCTGAACCAGTGGAAGAGGACCGGTCTAGCCCGAGCTACACCCCCGCAACTGTGGAGACAGAAGGGGGCGGGGCCAGACCTATGGAGCAGAGTCCTGCCACGAGTCCACGTTCCAGTCCTCCGGTGTCCCCGTGCCTGCAGCTGGAGGACGAGGACTCATTGTCCCCCCTGTTCCAGCGCTCTCTTTCGGAGGACTCGGGGGGCTCGCCCACCCCCATCCTGGAACACGCCAAAAATCGGTGAGCCAGAGTATGTGCTGTACCCTCTGTGGGTCAAATCAGAATCGGGTTTAGGCTCAGTTCAGGGTCAAATAACAAGACGGTGACACTTCAGCACCACCACTCACACACCTGAGACGCTGGTTGTTCAACTGCATCTCAAATGTGGCCCAAATCCGTAATGTACGTCGGATCTGACTTTTTTTCATGACCGTGTGAACAGCATAAGTCACACGGAATCCGATTGTTAGCAATTCCTACTTGGGACACTTTAGTATGTGCTCATAAATCGGATGCAGATTGGATTTGTTGCAATGTGACCTCAGTCTGAACGGTCAAATGGAAATTTCTGTGACTTATACATTACTCTCGATTGGGTTCATCACAAATCTGAGACGGAACACGTCTCCGAACATGATGGATAAGAACACAGACCTCAGCCCGTGGAAGACATTAGCCTGTGGAAGATGTTAGCCTGTGGAAGATGTTAGCCCGTGAAAGACATTAGCCTGTGGAAGATGTTAGCCAGTGAAAGACATTAGCCTGTGGAAGATGTTAGCCAGTGAAAGACATTAGCCTGTGGAAGATGTTAGCCAGTGAAAGACGTTAGCCAGTGAAAGACGTTAGCCAGTGAAAGACGTTAGCCAGTGAAAGATGTTAGCCAGTGAAAGATGTTAGCCAGTGAAAGATGTTAGCCAGTGAAAGATGTTAGCCAGTGAAAGATGTTAGCCAGTGAAAGATGTTAGCCAGTGAAAGATGTTAGCCAGTGAAAGATGTTAGCCTGTGAAAGACATTAGCCTGTGGAAGATGTTAGCCTGTGGAAGATGTTAGCCTGTGGAAGATGTTAGCCTGTGGAAGATGTTAGCCAGCAAAAGACATTAGCCTGTGGAAGATGTTAGCCAGTGAAAGACGTTAGCCAGTGAAAGATGTTAGCCAGTGAAAGATGTTAGCCTGTGAAAGACGTTAGCCTGTGGAAGATGTTAGCCAGTGAAAGATGTTAGCCTGTGGAAGATGTTAGCCAGCAAAAGACATTAGCCTGTGGAAGATGTTAGCCAGTGAAAGACGTTAGCCAGTGAAAGATGTTAGCCAGTGAAAGATGTTAGCCTGTGAAAGATGTTAGCCTGTGAAAGACATTAGCCTGTGGAAGATGTTAGCCAGCAAAAGACATTAGCCTGTGGAAGATGTTAGCCAGTGAAAGATGTTAGCCTGTGAAAGACGTTAGCCAGTGAAAGATGTTAGCCAGTGAAAGATGTTAGCCAGTGAAAGATGTTAGCCAGTGAAAGATGTTAGCCAGTGAAAGATGTTAGCCAGCGAAAGACATTAGCCTGTGAAAGATGTTAGCCAGTGAAAGACGTTAGCCAGTGAAAGATGTTAGCCAGTGAAAGACATTAGCCTGTGGAAGATGTTAGCCAGTGAAAGACATTAGCCTGTGAAAGATGTCACCCAGTGAAAGATGTTAGCCAGTGAAAGACATTAGCCAGTGGAATACGTTAGCCTGTGGAAGATGTTAGCCAGTTAGCCTGTGAGCCATTGTAAGACGTTAACTAGTTAGCCAGTGTGAGGTGTTAGCTAGTGTAAGACGTTAGCCAGTGGAAGATGTTTGCTCCATCCAACTGGAGCATTCAGAACAAGTTTTAACTTGCACAAAGTATGCTGGACAGTATTCAAAGCCTGTTGTAGCTTATTGGGCTTAGGGCCTGATTGGGTGAAGATACAGAACAGTACATCAATGCATCATCAGCATAAAAATTGAATTTGGCTTGTATATAAGATTTTTAAAAAAGGAATGGCACCAAGACTGAGCCCTGAGGAACACCCGTGGCTATCCTGAGTTGTTTGACACTTCTGAGGCTGTGTTTTAAGGCGACTGGTTCAGATGAAGGGATTTATAAATCTGAAAGCCAGCAGGTGACACCACCACCCACTCAGGTAACAACTACCGTCCTTTTGTCCAACAGTGTGAAGCAGTGTGCCTTCTGTTACCGTGGTGACCAGCCTCCTCTGGGCCAGGGTCGCCTGGTGGTGTTCGGCCCAACGCCCGGCTACATCCCACTACACATCTTGAACCGCCGCGCCTCCTCCGACCGGGACAACGACTGCCACGATCACTGCTATCGCTGTGACCAGGCCCCGCCCACGTGAGTGACCTCATTTCCTGTTTACTTAGAGAAGATCTGATTGGTCCAGACATGGTGATGGATTAACCCTGTGTGTGTGTGTGCAGTTGCAGCAGTCCAGAACAGTGTGGTGAGTCATTTTCCTTCTTTCAGCAGCTGATTATGTCGTGATCAGACTGATTGATCCGCAGTGTGTGTGTGTGTTAACCTGTGTGCTGATGTTTCAGATGAAGAGTCTTCCACAGAGTTCATGAAGCAGCTCGGACCCATCGGCCTTCCACATGACATCAATGTCCAATCACTGTTCGACCCCACAGGTAAAACCTCCTCCTCCTCCTCCTCCTCCTGCTGTCACTGTGCATGTTCACCTGACCGTGTGTGTGTGTCCAGGTCAGTGCTGCGCTCACCTGCAGTGCGCCGCCTGGTCAGAGGGGGTGCGTCGAGGCGAGGGCCAATCACTGCTCTACGTGGACAAAGCCATCGACTCAGGAAGCACTCAGGTGGGTTTCAGTTGAAGGTTTCCAAAGGCTGCGTCTTAAAAATGGTCCGAGATGAAAGGGAAACTGTAAATGGGAAATATACTGAGTGGGACCCAAAGTTTATAAAGGTTAATCACCTCATTTAGGTGTGCTGACATCACTGATGATGTCATTGCCTGGTAACATCTTGGATTCCACAACCTTTAGTGGGCTTTGAACATTTCCACGTTTTCCTTTTATTTTTTCCTATTTGATCGTTTTCTGAATCGTGAACAACTATGAACATCAGTAAAATGGCCAGAAATCATCAGTTAGGAGGAGGAACAGCAGCTCAACATCTGTCTCCTCGACAAAACATCTTCTCTTGTTAAATATTTTGATTCATTTTCTCTAAATTTCACCCAGACATCTTCCATATAAACACTTCCTGTTAGCTGTGAGCTAACGGCCAAACACTTCCTGTTAGCTGCATGAGCTAACGGCCAAACACTTCCTGTTAGCTGCATGAGCTAACGGCCAAACACTTCCTGTTAGCTGCATGAGCTAACGGCCAAACACTTCCTGTTAGCTGCATGAGCTAACGGCCAAACACGTCCTGTTAGCTGCATGAGCTAACGGCCAAACACATCCTGTTAGCTGCATGAGCTAACGGCCAAACACGTCCTGTTAGCTGCATGAGCTAACGGCCAAACACTTCCTGTTAGCTGCATGAGCTAACGGCCAAACACTTCCTGTTAGCTGCATGAGCTAACGGCCAAACACGTCCTGTTAGCTGCATGAGCTAACGGCCAAACACGTCCTGTTAGCTGCATGAGCTAACGGCCAAACGCTTCCTGTTAGCTGCATGAGCTAACGGCCAAACACGTCCTGTTAGCTGCATGAGCTAACGGCCAAACGCTTCCTGTTAATTTAATTTAATTTGTCAGTTTACTGGAACAATTTGAACATGAAGACACCTTAATTCAGGGATAATTCAGATAAAACATGTCTGTTATCTGGTGGTAGAAAGAAGATCTGATGACTTTCAGCCAGTTATTCAGGGGGGCGGGGCTTCAGGGGTTAAAACTTCTGAGGTGGTTAAGAGTTTTGGGAGCCAGTGAAGCTGCAGCAGAACGGGGGTGATGTGGTGAAAGAAGGGATCTGAAGTAGTCGATTCAGGAAGTGACACGGCTATGAACAAAGATGGCGGTGGTACAGGGGATGAGAGGGGGCGGAGACAATGACTTTTGTTTAGATGGAAGTATACGGTCTGAGTAATGCTAGTGATGGTGTATTGTTGAGGATGACACACAGACAGCTTTGGATTGAGTTGATTCGGTACCAGTTAGAAGAAGTTGAGCTTAGGGAAGGTGTGTGAACAGAATTTACTGGAGAGATGGAGCTGGAAGTCCTGGGCCTCAGTGCTAATGAGGGCTGTGAAGTGAATGATGTGAGTTGGATGAACTGAATGTGGCCTCAGATTTAAACCTGTTTAAAGGTGGGTGAGTAATGCAGATGGAGACGAATCTATCGATTATTCCACACCATCTCTAAGCTCTACCCTCTCCCCCTCTGTCCAGATGTGTGTATTCTGCCGGCGACTTGGTGCATCGCTGCGTTGCCAAGAGACCGGCTGTGGGCGGAGCTACCATTTCCCCTGCGCCGCTGCTGCCGGAGCTCATCAGGAGTGGAACCAGAGACTCGCGCTGTGTCCCAGACACGCTCAGACGGGTACAGGCCAAAGACCGCACCTCTGTTCTTCTGTGGCGTCGTCCTGCTCTCTTTCTGGCTGTAAACTTTGCGTTTCTGCAGGCTCCTCGCGCTGCGTGTCGTGTTCCGGCGGCGATGAACCCGGTGGCCTGTTGATGTGCTGTTGCTGTGGTAACTGTTACCATGGCCGCTGCCTGGACCCACCTCTGAGCCCCTCCCCTCTGTGTCGGGCCGGCTGGCAGTGTCCTCAGTGTCGAGTGTGTCGCAGCTGCAGGTAACACAAACCGTCTTTGATGTTTTTACTGTCTCACCAACATGAACTCCTGCTCTATATTTAAACATGAAAAAGGTTTGTAAAACTTGTTATTAAAGGTTAAAGCTGTTGGCTATATACAGACACAAGGAAACAGCGGCAGAGATTTACTGAAACATGGTCAAACATGAATATAAATACAGAATATGAGGCAGAAACAGAGTTTGTACAATTCTAAGGAGCTTGAATATATCAAGGCTAAAAGCTCTGATGTCTCAGCAGGACCTGGAGAAACCGGTCCATGCATTCATCTTCAGTAGGTTTGATTATTGTTAAAGCATCTTTAAAAAGTCCGTCAGACACCTGCAGCTCCTCCAGAACTCAGCTGCTGGAGTCCTCACTGAGACCAAAGAAGTGGAGCACATCAGTCCAGCTGTGAGGTCTTTCCACCGGCTGCCGGTCCATCAGAGGATAGACTTTAAAGTTCTGATGCTGCTCCATCAGAGGATAGACTTTAAAGTTCTGATGCTGGTCCATCAGAGGATAGACTTTAAAGTTCTGATGCTGGTCCATCAGAGGATAGACTTTAAAGTTCTGATGCTGGTCCATCAGAGGATAGACTTTAAAGTTCTGATGCTGCTCCATCAGAGGATAGACTTTAAAGTTCTGATGCTGGTCCATCAGAGGATAGACTTTAAAGTTCTGATGCTGGTCCATAAAGCTCTGAAGGGTCCAAAATGCATCAGTGACCTCCTGACCCAGTATGAACCTCCCAGACCCCTCAGGTCATCTGGATCCGGTTCTTTATCAGTTCCCAGAGTCAGAACCAGACCTGGAGAAGCTGCATTCAGCTTCTATGCTCCACATGTCTGGAACAAACTCCCAGAAAGCCTCAGATCAGCTGAAACTCTCAGGATTTAAGTCCAGGCTGAAATCTATTTTTAGCTGCATTTGAATAAGCTTGAGTTTCAAAACGGAATCATATTTTATCTATTGTTCTTATTTCTTTCTTTTGCTTAAATTTTAAATCATGCTTTTTATTTCTTCTGTTTTAATGTCTCTTTGAAGCACTTTGAATCACCTTGTTGTTGAATTGTGCTGTAAAATAAACTTGCCTTGAAAGTCAGTATTTGGTCTTTTACTCTTCAACACAGCCTGAACTCTCTTAGATGGTGATGTTGGTGTGAAGCATCTGGTTCAGACAGCTGTTTGAACATTCTCTTGCTGTTTTTCTTTCTTTTTGTTTGTCAGGTTGCAGGTGGATGACGGTGTGCTTTTGGTTTGTGAGCGTTGTGATAAAGTCTACCACACACACTGTCTCACACCACCTCTGGATCACATACCGGGCTCTGGCTGGACCTGCAAGGTGAGATGAACACACACACATCCTTTCACAGTAATGCACACACAGCTGTCTCAGTGTTGAACTCAGTCTTTTTACCCCAGAACTGCAGAGTCTGCCTCCGCTGTGATGTCAGGTCATCAGGTCAGTGGGCCAATCACCCGTTTCTGTGCGAGTCATGTGACCCAGCCTTGCCCTGCCCTCTCTGTGGCCACGCCCCTGACCTGTACAAACCACAGGAGTATCTGACCTGTACCTGCTGCTATAGGTACGTAAACAGCTCTCAGTCTGGTGTTGCCCGTCGAACACCTGAAACCTAAAGTGTGATGTTTCCTGTGTTGCAGGTGTGTTCATGCAGAATGCTCATTCCAGGCTGGGGAGGGCAGGGCGGGGTCTGAGGGTTACATTTGCTCTGTCTGCAGGCCTCAGGAGGCGGAGCAAATCAAGCACAGTCCTACCTCGCCCCCACCCATCAACCAAACCTCAGCCCTGCCCGCTAACATTTCACAGCCACAAATTCCAAATCACAAAGAGGCTCCACCCACCAGTCTTACTGCTCACAGTCCAGTCCAGCTCATCTGTTCAACACTGTCACCACAGAGACTTACTTCATCTCAGCTGGGTTTCACAGAGGTCCAACACAGTCCTACACCATCACCATCAAAACATCAGGGAGCACCTGAACTGTCTCTAGAAGAATTGCAACACAGTCCTCCACCATCTCCCAAAAAGATCTATAAAAGTCCCGCACCGTCTCCCTCAGACCTGCAGCAAATTCTTCCATCTATCAGAGACGTTCAACACAGTCCTGCCCCATCTCAGACCGATCTTCAACAAAACCTGGTGCAATCTCCATCAAAATATGAAAACAGTCCGCCACCATCTCCTAAAGAGATCTATCAAAGTTCTGCATATGAGGAGATGCAACATAGCCATGCACTATCTCCTAAAGGGCTGCACCAAGATCCTACACAATCTATAGAAAACCCCCACTACAGCCCTTCACCATTGCCTAAAGAACTTCAAGTAAGTCTGGCACCATCTGAAGTTCAACAGAGTTCTTCACCAGTTCCCACAGAGCATCACCATTGCCCTTCACCTTCTCCCTTAAAGCCTCAGCAAAGTCCTGCACCATCTCCTGAACAGATCCATCAAAGTCCTGCATCATCTTCTGGAGAGACCCATCAAAGTCCTGCTACATCTTCAAAGGAGACCCATCAAAGTCATGCACTGCCTCCAGAAGAAATCCATCAAAGTCCTGCATCTCCTACAGAAGAAATCCATCAAAGTCCTGCTCAGGCCTCAAATGAAACCCATCAAAGTCCTGCTTCACCTCCTGAAGAGATCCATCAATGTCTTACACCCTCTCTTGAAGAGATCCATAAAGGTCCCACACCATCTCCTGAACAGACTCATCAAAATCCCGTACCATCTCCTGAGGAGGTCCTTCAAAGTCCCACACCGCCTCCTGAAGAGATCCATGAAGGACTTGCACCGCCTCCTGAAGAGGTCAATAAAGGTCCTGCATCGCCTCCTGAGGAGATCCATGAAAAACCTGCAACCCCTTCTAAAAAGATCCATGAAAAACCTGAACCGTCTCCTGAAGAGATCCACGAAAGTCCCGCGCTGCCCCCTGAAGAGATGCATCAAAGTCCCATCCCGCCTCCTGAAGAGAACCATCAAAGTCCCATACCGCTTCCTGAAGAGACCCATCAAAGTCTCATACCGCCTCCTGAAGAGACCCATCAAAGTCCCATACCGCCTCCTGAAGAGACCCATCAAAGTCCCCTACCGCCTCCTGAAGAGACCCATCAAAGTCCCCTACCGCCTCCTAAAGAGGCCCATCAAAGTCCCATACCGCCTCCTGAAGAGACCCATCAAAGTCTCATACCGTCTCCTGAAGTGACCCATCAAAGTCCCATACCGCCTCCTGAAGAGACCCATCAAAGTCCCATACCGCGTCCTGAAGAGACCCATCAAAGTCTCATACCGCCTCCTGAAGAGACCCATCAAAGTCCCATCCCGCCTCCTGAAGAGACCCATCAAAGTCCCCTACCGCCTCCTGAAGAGACCCATCAAAGTCCCATACCGCCTCCTGAAGAGGCCCATCAAAGTCCCCTACCTCCTCCTGAAGAGGCCCATCAAAGTCCCCTACCGCCTCCTGAAGAGACCCATCAAAGTCCCCTACCGCCTCCTGAAGAGACTCATCAAAGTCCCATCCCGCCTCCTGAAGAGACCCATCAAAGTCCCATCCCGCCTCCTGAAGAGACCCATCAAAGTCCCATCCCGCCTCCTGAAGAGACTCATCAAAGTCCCATCCCGCCTCCTGAAGTGACCCATCAAAGTCCCATACCGCCTCCTGAAGAGACTCATCAAAGTCCCATCCCACCTCCTGAAGAGACCCATCAAAGTCCCCTACCGCCTCCTGAAGAGACCCATCAAAGTCTCATACCGTCTCCTGAAGAGACCCATCAAAGTCTCATACCGTCTCCTGAAGAGACCCATCAAAGTCTCATACCGTCTCCTGAAGAGACCCATCAAAGTCTCATACCGTCTCCTGAAGAGACCCATCAAAGTCTCATACCGTCTCCTGAAGAGACCCATCAAAGTCCCATACCGCCTCCTGAAGAGACCCATCAAAGTCCCCTACCGCCTCCTGAAGAGACCCATCAAAGTCCCATACCGCCTCCTGAAGAGACCCATCAAAGTCCCATACAGCCTCCCGAAGAGACCCATCAAAGTCCCCTACCGCCTCCTGAAGAGACCCATCAAAGTCCCCTACCGCCTCCTGAAGAGACCCATCAAAGTCCCATCCCGCCTCCTGAAGAGACCCATCAAAGTCCCCTACCGCCTCCTGAAGAGACCCATCAAAGTCTCATACCGTCTCCTGAAGAGACCCATCAAAGTCCCATCCCGCCTCCTGAAGAGACCCATCAAAGTCCCCTACCGCCTCCTGAAGAGACCCATCAAAGTCTCATACCGTCTCCTGAAGAGACCCATCAAAGTCTCATACCGTCTCCTGAAGAGACCCATCAAAGTCCCATACCGCCTCCTGAAGAGGCCCATCAAAGTCCCATACCGCCTCCTGAAGAGAACCATCAAAGTCCCCTACCGCCTCCTGAAGAGACCCATCAAAGTCCCCTACCGCCTCCTGAAGAGAACCATCAAAGTCCCATCCCGCCTCCTGAAGAGACCCATCAAAGTCCCATCCCGCCTCCTGAAGAGACCCATCAAAGTCCCATCCCGCCTCCTGAAGAGACCCATCAAAGTCCCATCCCGCCTCCTGAAGAGACCCATCAAAGTCCCATCCCGCCTCCTGAAGAGACCCATCAAAGTCCCATCCCGCCTCCTGAAGAGACCCATCAAAGTCCCATCCCGCCTCCTGAAGAGACCCATCAAAGTCCCATCCCGCCTCCTGAAGAGACCCATCAAAGTCCCATCCCGCCTCCTGAAGAGACCCATCAAAGTCTCATACCGCCTCCTGAAGAGACCCATCAAAGTCCCATCCCGCCTCCTGAAGAGACCCATCAAAGTCTCATACCGCCTCCTGAAGAGACCCATCAAAGTCCCATACCGCCTCCTGAAGAGACCCATCAAAGTCTCACACCGCCTCCTGAAGAGACCCATCAAAGTCCGACACCGTCTCAAGTGGAGATTCATGAAAGTCCCTCATCTCTAAAGGAGACCCATCATAGTCTTCCATCGCCTCCCAAAGACATCAAAGAAAGTCCTGCTCCATCACCAAAGGACACCCATCAAAGTCCCTCACCCTCTGCAACCAAGACTCATCAAAGTCCTGCACTGCTTCCCGAAGAGATCTGTCAAAGTCCTTCTCCATCTATTGAAGTAGTGCTTCTACCATGTCTTCAAGAGGTACATCACAGTACTGCACAGTCTCCAACAAATCTCCATCAAGGTCCTACACCATCTTGGGAAGGAATCCAACCTAGTCCTGAATCATCTTTCTCAGACCTCCAAGAAATTCCTGTACAATATCCCAAAGAAATCCATCAGAGTCCTGTGTTTTCTCGCACTGAACCAGCAGAGCTCCAAAAAGGTCAATCTCCCACTGCTTCTGCAGAGTACCTGGAAAGTTCTTCATCATTTCATCCTGATCCAACAGAGTTAGGAACTAGCTTCTCACCATCTTACCCCACTCATGCTGATCAACAGGAATGTCCCACATCAACTCACATAGTTTCACAAGAACCCCAGGAAAGATCTTATCCAAGTCCAGGAATACATCAACAACACACTCGCTCTGTTCCAACAGAGCTTGAATTAAGTCCGAGGTCATCTCCTCCTGGTCCAGCTAAATTTCACCAAAGTCTTGCTAATGATTCTTCCACACAGGCCCAGCAGAGTCCTCAGCAGCCAAGTTCCACCTCCTTTATTTCTACAAAGGATCATCAGAGTCCAGGGCTGGATAGACCTATGTCATGTATCATTGAACATCATACACCACAGAGCCAGGCCCAGTCATTGCGTAGTCCCATAACGGTTCATCCAGGGTCCTCCGAGCCTGAGCAAAGCCCTCCACACCATCCGGAACAAGACAACAAGGTCAACACGTCATGTAGTCCCGCAAACAGCACTATCTTGCAGCCTCACCATAGTCCACCACAAGAAGGGCATAGTCCCTTACAAGTTGGCACATCACCTCCACAGAGTCGCACAAAAAAAGCAGAACGGACTCTAGACCAGGGGAACCCTGGATCAGACCTTGCACCATACATTTCTAAACTGGAGGAGGACCATCCACCAGTGCCCTGCAGGTCTACCATGATAGCCACACCAGATGTATCACGGAGGCCCAGTTCAGCACCATGTAGCCCATCTCCATGCTCTGTCAGACCCAAACCATGCAGTCTGTCACAGCATGGCAGCCCAACACAGCTTTCATCCACAGAGGTTGGTATTCCTCCTTCTTCTGGGCATACCGCAGCATCGGCAGTCACCACAGAGCCGAGTCCTCACCCTGATAGCCAAACACTGGAAAGTAGCTCCATCTGTAACCTGTCCACAATGCTCTCTACAGGGAGTCCCCTTGACTCCCCCAGTCCCCATCATATCCCTGCTCTCCAGACACCAGAAAGCCTTGATCACTTCAGCACTTCAGTGGAACACAGTAGCCTAATGGAGGGAAAGCCTCCCTCAGTTTGTGACAGCCCGTCACCCTGCACAGAAGTTAGTTCTTCACAGGCTCCTCAAGCGCCTACAAGCCCTGCTGCCTGTCTTATGGCCCGTGAGGGCCCCACGTTAGTGGAGACTGGACCTCCAACACAACCAGCTGGGTACTCCACACAGCCAGTCGGCTCAATGGCACCACCTTTGAAATCCACAACAGAATCAGAACTTGCTCAGTCCACTCAAACCATCTTATGTCAGGATGAGGAGATGAAGGGCCACCTTCCAAGTCTCCAGTCAGAAACTAGTTCCAGTGTAGTCCACAGAGAGGCCATCAGTGGCTCTGAGCAGAGAACTACCCCTTCTGATGGTGGTTTATCAGAGCTCACACAGGCTCAGATGAGTCCATCACACACCAGCCTTCCACCCGGTCCCTTCAGTCCCCAACACTGCACTCTGACCCGTGCTGGTCCGGCTGATATGATGCTCGTCCCCTTAGACCATGACAAGCAGATGAGTCCCTGCTCTGCCAGTGCCGCTCAAAGTCCACCCAGGTCTAGTCCTGCTGGTCAAACTAGTCCTGTTCACACAGTCTTCTCCGGGCTGGTGCCAACACAGAGCTCTTCATCATCCAACCCAGTAGACTGCAGTCTTGCACATGCTACTGCCGCTGATATTAGTCAACCTCCAGCTCGGGCTTCAGAATCGAAGCATAGCCCCACTGGCAGTCCCTGTCACTCCAATCACAACACTGGATCCATCACTGGCCTTACTAGAGCTACACAACCAACCTCCACTTCAGGTCAAGGCCTGGATCTGGAGGATTATCCAGTAATTCTGAGCTCTGGTCCTCCCAGTGTGACTCAACTTGAAACTGGTCTTGTTAAACCTGCAGAATATGACCCTCAGCTGAGTCTGACAAGTGATCACTTATCTGCTGTTAGACCCAGCCCAACTAGTATTGAAACTAACAAATCACTGAGCCCCTCACAAAAACCAGATACTCCCCCTCAGTCTTCTGTGAGCCAAGGCAGCCCAGTCCATTCTTGTCCAGCTCAGGATAACAATGCGATACCTAGTCCCTCAAGCTCTGCCTCCTCACAGCTGAGCCCCCCCTCAGACACTTTCCCTTTACATGCTCAAGCCAGTTCTGCGCATAGTAGCCAAGATGCAAGTCCTGTTTGTGGGCCTATGGCTTTACCAAGTCCTGGAGCTTCGAGTCCTGTGCAGCCAGAACCCAGTCCTGGTCCTAGTCTTGGTCCTGGACCTTCTAGTCCCATTCAGCCAAAGACTAATCCTGGTCCTACTCATGGTCCTGGACAATCTAGTCCTGTGAAGCTACAGTCCAATCCTGGTCCTATTCTTAGTCCTGGACAATCTACTCTTGTTCAGCCAGAGTCTAGTTCTGGTCCTGTTGGTTCCATGCTCAGTGAGGCTAATCATGGTGGTGGTCCTCCTGGTCCTGTTCCCACCCCCTGGGAGTCTGAAACCAGCCTCAGTCATTTTTCCCCTGGTCCCGTTTGTCCGCATCATCAGACAGAACCCGAGATGGAGTCTGCAGCTGCTGAGGGTGAGTATCAGGAGTCTGCTGCAGGTGTCGGTGGAGACTCTTATGGTTTTTGGTGATCTAAACTCCTCTTGTTCCTGCAGTCGTCAGAGAAGATGTAAAGCCTGTTGGTGTGGAAGGAGGCGACAGAGGAGACCAGGAGGAAGAGGAGAGGGATCAGAGAACTGTTTCAGTTTGTTCTCCTTCAGGTATGCAGGAGATGACTTTTACTTTCTGTAGAAAGGTGTGTTTACATCCTTCAGCTTCAATAAACATAGAAAAAGTTTTGTTTGCATTTCACAAACAAACCAAAGAGCAGCACCAGCCGGACTGTAAAGATATGCTTTAAAGATACAATTTGCTCAAGCTCAATTTGTCAGCAGATGTTTCTGTTTCTAGTGGTCTGGGTCTGTGTTTGGACCTCCATGCTGAGTAGGTCTGGTTCTGAGCTGGTCTGGTTCTGAGCTGGTCTGGTTCTGAGCTGTCCTGGTTCTGAGCTGTCCTGGTTCTGAGCTGTCCTGGTTCTGAGCTGGTCTGGTTCTGAGCTGTCCTGGTTCTGAGCTGGTCTGGTTCTGAGCTGGTCTGGTTCTGAGCTGGTCTGAGCTGTCCTGGTTCTGAGCTGGTCTGGTTCTGAGCTGGTCTGGTTCTGAGCTGGTCTGGTTCTGAGCTGTCCTGGTTGTGAGCTGGTCTGGTTCTGAGCTGGTCTGGTTCTGAACTGTCCTGGTTGTGAGCTGGTCTGGTTGTGAGCTGGTCTGGTTCTGAGCTGGTCTGGTTCTGAGCTGGTCTGGTTCTGAGCTGTCCTGGTTCTGAGCTGTCCTGGTTCTGAGCTGTCCTGGTTCTGAGCTGGTCTGGTTCTGAGCTGGTCTGGTTCTGAACTGTCCTGGTTGTGAGCTGGTCTGGTTCTGAGCTGTCCTGGTTGTGAGCTGGTCTGGTTCTGAGCTGGTCTGGTTCTGAACTGTCCTGGTTGTGAGCTGGTCTGGTTCTGAGCTGTCCTGGTTCTGAGCTGGTCTGGTTCTGAGCTGGTCTGGTTCTGAGCTGGTCTGGTTCTGAGCTGGTCTGAGCTGTCCTGGTTCTGAGCTGTCCTGGTTCTGAGCTGGTCTGGTTCTGAGCTGGTCTGGTTCTGAGCTGTCCTGGTTCTGAGCTGTCCTGGTTCTGAGCTGGTCTGAGCTGTCCTGGTTCTGAGCTGGTCTGGTTCTGAGCTGTCCTGGTTCTGAGCTGGTCTGAGCTGTCCTGGTTCTGAGCTGGTCTGGTTCTGAGCTGTCCTGGTTCTGAGCTGTCCTGGTTTAACTCGTTTTGCTTTGTCTGCAGGAGTCCAGCCCCTCCGTTCTCCACAGACCCCCCTTCTCATGGAGGAGGCCACCAATGAAAAAGAAGCAGAGGCGGGGCCAGTGGACAAAACTCCTCCCTGTAATGACAGCGGTTCTGAGAGCCTTTTTGAACCTGGGACAGTCGGGTCAGAGCCAACCAAAGACGAGCACAAGTCGGGTGTTGAGCCTTCAGAGAAAGAGGCAAAGGTGCAGCAGCCAATCAGTGAGGAGCAGGAAGCGGTGGATGAGGAGGAGGAGGAGGAGGACCCAGTGAGCCCTGTGCTCGACCTGGACCACTCTTTAGACATGGAGGTGATGGAGCTGATGACTTCCTCCCTCCCCCCCGCCCTTTTGCACCTGTCCTCCCGCAGGGGGAAGGGGCGGAGCCTCAGGTCTCCTCCCTGCTATTCCAGGCCTTCAGACGATCTCTCCATCCGCCTTAGACAGTCTCCCTTCTCCACCGAGGCCTCCCCTGAGACCTCCCCCGCCAGAGTTCCCATAACGCCACCTCCCCTCACCCCACCCTCACCCCCTCTCAGGTCCTCTCCCTCGTCCAGGGAGTCCCCGCCGTTTTCCAAGGTAAACCTAACGGCAGGCGACTGTGACGCTTCCTGATGTTCTCTCAGCTGCTAAATTACCTGATTTCCTGTTCTCAGTTGCAGGCTCCTCCCACCACGCTGTTCCCCCTCACCCCAAAGATCGGCATGGGCAAACCCGCCATTTCTAAGAGGAAGTTCTCTTCCGCCAGAGCCCGGGTCAAACAGGTATGTACTGCTGAGGGACTGCAAACACCACACATTTCAAAGATTTTACGGCTGAAGCGCCCCCACCCTGAATAAAAAGAGGCTGAAACTCCCACGTTTACATCAAATCATGGTTCTACCACTAGATAACAGACATGTTTTATCTGAATATCCCTGAATTAAGGGGTCTTCATGTGACGCCGTTAGCTCACAGCTAACAGGAAGTGTTCGGCCGTTAGCTCATGCAGCTAACAGGAAGTGTTTGACCGTTAGCTCATGCAGCTAACAGGAAGTATTCGGCCCTTAGCTCATGCAGCTAACAGGAAGTGTTTGACCGTTAGCTCATGCAGCTAACAGGAAGCGTTTGGCCGTTAGCTCATGCAGCTAACAGGACGTGTTTGGCCGTTAGCTCATGCAGCTAACAGGAAGTGTTTGGCCGTTAGCTCATGCAGCTAACAGGAAGTGTTTGGCCGTTAGCTCATGCAGCTAACAGGAAGTGTTTGGCCGTTAGCTCATGCAGCTAACAGGAAGTGTTTGGCCGTTAGCTCATGCAGCTAACAGGAAGTGTTTGGCCGTTAGCTCATGCAGCTAACCGGAAGTGTTTGGCCGTTAGCTCATGCAGCTAACAGGAAGTGTTTGGCCGTTAGCTCATGCAGCTAACAGGAAGTGTTTGGCCGTTAGCTCCTGCAGCTAACAGGAAGTGTTTGGCCGTTAGCTCCTGCAGCTAACAGGAAGTGTTTATACAGACGGAAAGGACAGGGCAGCGAAGGAGGGACGGGTCACCCGTGGTATTGACGGGGAAAAGGTGGATGTAGGTGGGCACAGGGAGGCTCTGATTTGCTGATTGATAAGATATCGATCAGGTGCAGCCCTGTTCTCTTGGTGGATGATGGGAAACGTGCTCTTCTCCTCCTCATCCTCACTTGTCAGTCACTAACTCTGCATCCAGGCTTTCAGCATGTTGGTCCTCATGCACACCCCCGCACACACATGCACACACGTGCACACACACACACACTCAGCATGTAATTCAGGCATGAAGCTCCTCAAACTGATCAGCTGATGATTCTCATGATGACATCATTCAGTTATTTTGCCTGTTTTTATTTTCTTTCACTTTGACATTTTGTTTTGTGGCTGTTTGCATTTATGTTGCTGCATTTTGTTCCTTTTCTTCCTCCTCCTCCACCACTTCATTCACCTCCTCCTTCTCCCTCCTCCTGCCTGACTCAGGGTTCGTGGTGGAGCAGTCGCAGGGCGCTGAGCCCTGCCTCGTCCTCCCAGGACTCCATGGGGGAGGCAGGGTGGGATAGCCCAAAGCCCCGCCCACCGGACTCCCCCCTGTGGAGCATGAAAGTGGTAATGAAGCGCCCCTTCACACCTTTTACCCTGACTGGCTCTAACTCACTGTGTGTTTGACCTGATACATGTTGGTGTTAGAAACGAACGCACTCAGACTTTAACACGAGTACTAACTGTCTGAGTGTATCCACCCGTCTGAGCAGTTTGTAGACGACAGGAAGTGATGTCATCACAGGCAGACTCTGAAGACGCTGGTTAGAAGTCGACCATTTTGAAAATAATCAGCATCGACCGACACCTGAGCTGCTGTTACACTGATGTGACATCATCACCGCACCATAACTGTTTATACTGGCGCTTGCAGTCCCGATGGATGGTCCCTGCAGTCTCAACCCCTGAAGCCCCGCCCCCTGAATAACAGGCTGATAGTCCCACATTAACATTAGATAGCAGACATGTTTTATCTGAATTATCTCTGAATTAAGGTGTCTTCATGTTCAAAATGTTCCAGTAAACTGATGAATGAAATAAAACGCTGTATCAGTGACACCGTTAGCTCACAGCTAACAGGAAGTGTTTGGCCGTTAGCTCACAGCTAACAGGAAGTGTTTGGCCGTTAGCTCCTGCAGCTAACAGGAAGTGTTTGGCCGTTAGCTCATGCAGCTAACAGGAAGTGTTTGGCCGTTAGCTCATGCAGCTAACAGGAAGTGTTTGGCCGTTAGCTCATGCAGCTAACAGGAAGTGTTTGGCCGTTAGCTCATGCAGCTAACA
>NW_027325378.1:612268-624768 GCF_036924035.1 Leuresthes tenuis | reverse complement strand
TGATTTGACACGTTATAAATAAAATCAAATAGAATTAGATGGAATCTTTTTGAACTGTGTAATCAGATTACGTTTTTGGTGTGCAGATGACTCGGGTGGTCCTGACCAAAGGGTGGCGCTGTCTGGAGTGCACGGTTTGTGAGGCCTGCGGCGAGGCCAGTGACCCCGGGCGCCTGTTGCTGTGTGACGACTGTGACATCAGCTACCACACCTACTGCCTGGACCCGCCCCTCCACACCGTGCCCAAAGGAGCCTGGAAGTGCAAGTGGTGTGTTCACCTGTCACTCAAACTGTCAGGGTGTTGCTGTGTGTGTCCACTCCTCTCCTCACCTGTGTCCCCTCTCCTCAGGTGTGTGTGGTGCGTGCAGTGTGGCTCCGCCTCCCCTGGCCTGCACTGTGATTGGCAGAGTAACTACAGCCTGTGCGGGCCGTGCTGCAGCCTGATTCGCTGTCCTCTCTGCCAGAGAGCGTACGCTCAGGACGACCTCATCCTGCAGTGCCAGCAGTGCGACAGGTAACACAGTTTCTGGGTCCGGTTCTGGCCCCTGGGATCCTGAGTAACCTCTTTAACGTGTGTTCAGGTGGGTCCACGCAGTGTGTCAGGGCCTGACCACGGAGGAGGAGGTGGAAATCGCTGCCGACGAAGGCTTCGACTGTTCGCTGTGCAGGACGCACGGAAGCAGCTCCTACGGTACGCATCTGAGCAGCTTTTACCGTGTAACGGCAGGGTTTTACCGTGTAACGGCAGGGTTTTACAGTCCAACGGCAGGGTTTTACCGTGTAACGGCAGGGTTTTACAGTCCAACGGCAGGGTTTTACCGTTTGACGGCAGGGTTTTACAGTCTAACGGCAGGGTTTTACAGTGTAACGGCAGGGTTTTACCGTGTAACGGCAGGGTTTTACAGTCCAACGGCAGGGTTTTACAGTCCAATGGCAGGGTTTTACCGTCACACGGCAGGGTTTTACAGTCTAACGGCAGGGTTTTACAGTCTAACGGCAGGGTTTTACCGTCACACGGCAGGGTTTTACAGTGTAACGGCAGGGTTTTACAGTCTAACGGCAGGGTTTTACAGTGTAACGGCAGGGTTTTACAGTCTAATGGCAGGGTTTTACAGTCTAATGGCAGGGTTTTACCGTGTAACGGCAGGGTTTTACAGTCTAACGGCAGGGTTTTACAGTCTAACGGCAGGGTTTTACAGTCTAATGGCAGGGTTTTACAGTCTAACGGCAGGGTTTTACAGTGTAACGGCAGGGTTTTACAGTCCAACGGCAGGGTTTTACCGTGTAACGGCAGGGTTTTACCGTGTAACGGCAGGGTTTTACAGTCTAACGGCAGGGTTTTACAGTCTAACGGCAGGGTTTTACAGTCCAACGGCAGGGTTTTACAGTCTAACGGCAGGGTTTTACAGTCCAACGGCAGGGTTTTACCGTGTAACGGCAGGGTTTTACCGTGTAACGGCAGGGTTTTACAGTCTAACGGCAGGGTTTTACAGTCTAACGGCAGGGTTTTACAGTCCAACGGCAGGGTTTTACAGTCTAACGGCAGGGTTTTACAGTCTAACGGCAGGGTTTTACAGTCTAACGGCAGGGTTTTACAGTCCAACGGCAGGGTTTTACAGTGTAACGGCAGGGTTTTACAGTCTAACGGCAGGGTTTTACCGTTTAACGGCAGGGTTTTACTGTCCAACGGCAGGGTTTTACCGTCTAACGGCAGGGTTTTACCGTGTAACGGCAGGGTTTTACAGTCTAACGGCAGGGTTTTACAGTCTAACGGCAGGGTTTTACCGTTTGACGGCAGGGTTTTACCGTGTAACGGCAGGGTTTTACCGTCTAACGGCAGGGTTTTACCGTGTAACGGCAGGGTTTTACAGTCTAACGGCAGGGTTTTACAGTCTAACGGCAGGGTTTTACAGTCTAACGGCAGGGTTTTACAGTCTAACGGCAGGGTTTTACAGTCTAACGGCAGGGTTTTACAGTTTGACGGCAGGGTTTTACCGTTTGACGGCAGGGTTTTACCGTTTGACGGCAGGGTTTTACAGTGTAACGGCAGGGTTTTACCGTCTGACGGCAGGGTTTTACAGTCTAACGGCAGGGTTTTACCGTGTAACGGCAGGGTTTTACAGTGTAACGGCAGGGTTTTACAGTGTAACGGCAGGGTTTTACAGTCTAACGGCAGGGTTTTACAGTTTGACGGCAGGGTTTTACCGTTTGACGGCAGGGTTTTACCGTTTGACGGCAGGGTTTTACCGTTTGACAGCAGGGTTTTACAGTGTAACGGCAGGGTTTTACCGTCTGACGGCAGGGTTTTACAGTCTAACGGCAGGGTTTTACCGTGTAACGGCAGGGTTTTACCGTGTAACGGCAGGGTTTTACAGTGTAACGGCAGGGTTTTACAGTCTAACGGCAGGGTTTTACAGTCTAACGGCAGGGTTTTACAGTCTAACGGCAGGGTTTTACCGTTTGACGGCAGGGTTTTACCGTTTGACGGCAGGGTTTTACCGTTTGACGGCAGGGTTTTACCGTCCGACGGCAGGGTTTTACCGTCCAACGGCAGGGTTTTACAGTCTAACGGCAGGGTTTTACAGTCTAACGGCAGGGTTTTACAGTCTAACGGCAGGGTTTTACAGTCTAACGGCAGGGTTTTACAGTGTAACGGCAGGGTTTTACAGTCTAACGGCAGGGTTTTACCGTCCAACGGCAGGGTTTTACAGTCTAACGGCAGGGTTTTACAGTCCAACGGCAGGGTTTTACCGTCCAACGGCAGGGTTTTACCGTCCAACGGCAGGGTTTTACCGTCCAACGGCAGGGTTTTACAGTCTAACGGCAGGGTTTTACAGTCCAACGGCAGGGTTTTACCGTCCGACGGCAGGGTTTTACAGTCCGACGGCAGGGTTTTACAGTCCGACGGCAGGGTTTTACAGTCCGACGGCAGGGTTTTACAGTCCGACGGCAGGGTTTTACAGTCCGACGGCAGGGTTTTACAGTCCGACGGCAGGGTTTTACCGTCCTACGGCAGGGTTTTACCATCCTACGGCAGGGTTTTACAGTCTAACGGCAGGGTTTTACAGTGTAACGGCAGGGTTTTACAGTGTAACGGCAGGGTTTTACAGTCTAACGGCAGGGTTTTACAGTCCAACGGCAGGATTTTACAGTCCAACGGCAGGGTTTTACAGTCTAACGGCAGGGTTTTACAGTCCGACGGCAGGGTTTTACCGTGTAACGGCAGGGTTTTACCGTGTAACGGCAGGGTTTTACAGTCTAACGGCAGGGTTTTACCATCCTACGGCAGGGTTTTACCATCCTACGGCAGGGTTTTACAGTCTAACGGCAGGGTTTTACAGTCTAACGGCAGGGTTTTACAGTCTAACGGCAGGGTTTTACAGTCTAACGGCAGGGTTTTACAGTTTGACGGCAGGGTTTTACCGTTTGACGGCAGGGTTTTACCGTTTGACGGCAGGGTTTTACAGTGTAACGGCAGGGTTTTACCGTCTGACGGCAGGGTTTTACAGTCTAACGGCAGGGTTTTACCGTGTAACGGCAGGGTTTTACAGTGTAACGGCAGGGTTTTACAGTCTAACGGCAGGGTTTTACAGTCTAACGGCAGGGTTTTACAGTCTAACGGCAGGGTTTTACCGTTTGACGGCAGGGTTTTACCGTTTGACGGCAGGGTTTTACCGTTTGACGGCAGGGTTTTACCGTCCGACGGCAGGGTTTTACCGTCCAACGGCAGGGTTTTACAGTCTAACGGCAGGGTTTTACAGTCTAACGGCAGGGTTTTACAGTCTAACGGCAGGGTTTTACAGTGTAACGGCAGGGTTTTACAGTCTAACGGCAGGGTTTTACCGTCCAACGGCAGGGTTTTACAGTCTAACGGCAGGGTTTTACAGTCCAACGGCAGGGTTTTACCGTCCAACGGCAGGGTTTTACCGTCCAACGGCAGGGTTTTACCGTCCAACGGCAGGGTTTTACCGTCCAACGGCAGGGTTTTACAGTCTAACGGCAGGGTTTTACAGTCCAACGGCAGGGTTTTACCGTCCAACGGCAGGGTTTTACAGTCTAACGGCAGGGTTTTACCGTGTAACGGCAGGGTTTTACAGTCTAACGGCAGGGTTTTACAGTCTAACGGCAGGGTTTTACAGTCCAACGGCAGGGTTTTACCGTCTAACGGCAGGGTTTTACCGTCTAACGGCAGGGTTTTACCGTCTAACGGCAGGGTTTTACCGTCTAACGGCAGGGTTTTACAGTCTAACGGCAGGATTTTACAGTGTAACGGCAGGGTTTTACAGTCTAACGGCAGGGGTTTACCGTCCGAAGGCAGGATTTTACCGTCCAACGGCAGGGTTTTACCGTTTAACGGCAGGGTTTTACAGTGTAACGGCAGGGTTTTACAGTCTAACGGCAGGGTTTTACAGTCTAACGGCAGGGTTTTACAGTCTAACGGCAGGGTTTTACAGTCTAACGGCAGGGTTTTACAGTCTAACGGCAGGGTTTTACCGTCCGACGGCAGGGTTTTACCGTCCGACGGCAGGGTTTTACAGTCCGACGGCAGGGTTTTACAGTCCGACGGCAGGGTTTTACAGTCCGACGGCAGGGTTTTACAGTCCGACGGCAGGGTTTTACAGTCCGACGGCAGGGTTTTACCGTGTCACGGCAGGGTTTTACCGTCCTACGGCAGGGTTTTACCGTCCGACGGCAGGGTTTTACAGTCCGACGGCAGGGTTTTACAGTCCGACGGCAGGGTTTTACAGTCCGACGGCAGGGTTTTACAGTCCGACGGCAGGGTTTTACAGTCCGACGGCAGGGTTTTACAGTCCGACGGCAGGGTTTTACAGTCCGACGGCAGGGTTTTACCGTCCTACGGCAGGGTTTTACCATCCTACGGCAGGGTTTTACAGTCTAACGGCAGGGTTTTACAGTGTAACGGCAGGGTTTTACAGTGTAACGGCAGGGTTTTACAGTCTAACGGCAGGGTTTTACAGTCCAACGGCAGGATTTTACAGTCCAACGGCAGGGTTTTACAGTCTGACGGCAGGGTTTTACAGTCCGACGGCAGGGTTTTACCGTGTAACGGCAGGGTTTTACCGTGTAACGGCAGGGTTTTACAGTCTAACGGCAGGGTTTTACCATCCTACGGCAGGGTTTTACCATCCTACGGCAGGGTTTTACAGTCTAACGGCAGGGTTTTACAGTGTAACGGCAGGGTTTTACAGTCTAACGGCAGGGTTTTACAGTCTAACGGCAGGGGTTTACAGTGTAACGGCAGGGTTTTACAGTGTAACGGCAGGGTTTTACAGTCTAACGGCAGGGTTTTACAGTCCAACGGCAGGATTTTACAGTCCAACGGCAGGGTTTTACAGTCCAACGGCAGGGTTTTACAGTCTAACGGCAGGGTTTTACCGTCCGAAGGCAGGGTTTTACAGTCCAACGGCAGGGTTTTACAGTCCGACGGCAGGGTTTTACAGTCCGACGGCAGGGTTTTACAGTCCGACGGCAGGGTTTTACCGTCCGACGGCAGGGTTTTACCGTTCGACGGCAGGGTTTTACCGTCCGACGGCAGGGTTTTACCGTCCGACGGCAGGGTTTTACAGTCCGACGGCAGGGTTTTACAGTCCGACGGCAGGGTTTTACAGTCCGACGGCAGGGTTTTACAGTCCGACGGCAGGGTTTTACAGTCCGACGGCAGGGTTTTACAGTCCGACGGCAGGGTTTTACAGTCCGACGGCAGGGTTTTACCGTGTAACGGCAGGGTTTTACAGTCTAACGGCAGGGTTTTACCATCCTACGGCAGGGTTTTACCATCCTACGGCAGGGTTTTACAGTCTAACGGCAGGGTTTTACAGTGTAACGGCAGGGTTTTACAGTGTAACGGCAGGGTTTTACAGTGTAACGGCAGGGTTTTACAGTCTAACGGCAGGGTTTTACAGTCCAACGGCAGGATTTTACAGTCCAACGGCAGGGTTTTACAGTCTAACGGCAGGGTTTTACAGTCCGACGGCAGGGTTTTACCGTGTAACGGCAGGGTTTTACAGTCTAACGGCAGGGTTTTACCATCCTACGGCAGGGTTTTACCATCCTACGGCAGGGTTTTACCATCCTACGGCAGGGTTTTACAGTCTAACGGCAGGGTTTTACAGTGTAACGGCAGGGTTTTACAGTCTAACGGCAGGGGTTTACAGTGTAACGGCAGGGTTTTACAGTGTAACGGCAGGGTTTTACAGTCTAACGGCAGGGTTTTACAGTCCAACGGCAGGATTTTACAGTCCAACGGCAGGGTTTTACAGTCCAACGGCAGGGTTTTACAGTCTAACGGCAGGGTTTTACCGTCCGACGGCAGGGTTTTACAGTCCAACGGCAGGGTTTTACAGTCCGACGGCAGGGTTTTACAGTCCGACGGCAGGGTTTTACAGTCTAACGGCAGGGTTTTACCGTCCAACGGCAGGGTTTTACAGTCTGACGGCAGGGTTTTACAGTCTGACGGCAGGGTTTTACAGTCTGACGGCAGGGTTTTACAGTCTGACGGCAGGGTTTTACAGTCTGACGGCAGGGTTTTACAGTCTGACGGCAGGGTTTTACAGTCTAACGGCAGGGTTTTACCGTGTAACGGCAGGGTTTTACAGTCTAACGGCAGGGTTTTACAGTCTAACGGCAGGGTTTTACCGTGTAACGGCAGGGTTTTACAGTCTAACGGCAGGGTTGTACAGTCTAACGGCAGGGTTTTACCGTGTAACGGCAGGGTTTTACAGTCCAACGGCAGGGTTTTACAGTGTAACGGCAGGGTTTTACCGTGTAACGGCAGGGTTTTACCATCCTACGGCAGGGTTTTACCGTCTAACGGCAGGGTTTTACAGTCTAACGGCAGGGTTTTACAGTCTGACGGCAGGGTTTTACAGTCTAACGGCAGGGTTTTACCGTGTAACGGCAGGGTTTTACCGTGTAACGGCAGGGTTTTACCATCCTACGGCAGGGTTTTACAGTCTGACGGCAGGGTTTTACCGTGTAACGGCAGGGTTTTACCATCCTACGGCAGGGTTTTACCGTCCGACGGCAGGGTTTTACAGTCTAACGGCAGGGTTTTACCGTCTGACGGCAGGGTTTTACAGTCTGACGGCAGGGTTTTACAGTCTAACGGCAGGGTTTTACAGTCTAACGGCAGGGTTTTACAGTCTAACGGCAGGGTTTTACAGTCTAACGGCAGGGTTTTACAGTCTAACGGCAGGGTTTTACAGTCCAACGGCAGGGTTTTACCGTCTAACGGCAGGGTTTTACCGTTTAACGGCAGGGTTTTACCGTCCAACGGCAGGGTTTTACCATGACTGTGGAGCACTCATGTGTTTGTTTTGCAGGGAGACCAGAACCTTTGGGTCCCTACATACCTCAGATCACGTCCAGAACCAGAGAACCAGGTCAGTCTCACTCAACTATTCAAACGTCTGACGTGAAATTTAAATTTTTTGACCAGTGTTAGAAAAATGATATATTTATACTATGAGAAAAGCTGCAAGAATAAGAGTTTCTGTGATGGGGGGGAGGTCTCCTCCCCAACTTTTCTATTCTCATAATACTATGTATCAAGCAAAAGTGTTTTGACTGCATGTCTTTCCCATAATATTAAATGGTGAGAAATGTCTTTTCCCATAACTTTGTGTGCCCAGCAAGCATGAACAGTATAAATAGCAATCGTACCATTTTGTTAGTCAGAGAACTCTGAGCAGCTTCCTGACAGGTTGTGCCGACTCGTCTCTTTCTTGCAAGAAATAAAGGTTTTGTGTTAATTGTATCCAGCGACTCTGAGCCTAATTTTGAGAGAATTTTTCTGACAGCCAGTCACAGTTTTATGCTGAAACGTGTGTTTGCAGACGCAAAGACGTACACTCAGGACGGAGTGTGTCTGACGGAGTCGGGTCTGTCTCACCTGCAGTCCCTGGTCCAGCCTCTGACCTCACCCCGGAGGTATCGCAGGTAAAGCCGCCGCCCCTTCCTCCACAGGTGAGTGTCGAGGGTCTCAGAGTGATGAGCTGATCCCTGTCTGCAGGTGTAAACCCAAACTGAAGCTGAGGATCATAAACCAGAACAGCGTGTCCGTCCTACAGACCCCTGATCACGACCCGCCCATGGAGCCGGACCACAGCCGAGGTCAGTCTGTCATTCAGCTCAATTCAGCTTCATCTGGAAAGTGCCAAATCACAATGAATGTCATCTCAAGGCTCTACAAAGATACGGTCCAGTCCAAACCATTTGGAACCCAATTCAAACCAGTTATAATGTACAGATCCAATAAGATCCAATAAGAAAAAAAACAGATCCAATATCTCTGATCCAGTCCCCGTCCTGAGCTGCACGAGGCGACTGTGGAGAGAAAAAACTCCCTTTAACAGGAAGAAACCTCCATCAGAACCAGAACCAGGAAGGGTCCATCTGCCTGGACCAGCTGGGGCTGAGAGGACAGGAAAGAGGGGACAACAAGCAGCGTAACACCAGGCCAGAGATACCTGCTGAGAGAGAGAAACACAAGTTAATGACAGCAATGATGTCATCTGTACATGGAGGGAGGAGAGGTGCATCATGGGAGCTCCCCCAACAGGCTGGGCCTATAGCAGCAGAACTATGGGATGTTTCAGGCTCACCTGAGCCATCCCTAACTATAAGCTTTATCAGAAAGGAAAGTTTCAGCCTGATCTTAAAGGTAGAGAGGGTGTCTGCTTCCTGAAGCCAAACTGGCAGCTGGTTCCACAGAGAGGGGCCTGATAACTGAAGGCTCTGCCTCCCATTCTGCTTTTAGGGGCCTGATAACTGAAGGCTCTACCTCCCATTCTGCTTTTAGGGGCCTGATAACGGAAGGCTCTGCCTCCCATTCTGCTTTTAGGGGCCTGATAACTGAAGGCTCTGCCTCCCGTTCTGCTTTTAGGGGCCTGATAACTGAAGGCTCTGCCTCCCATTCTGCTTTTAGGGGCCTGATAACTGAAGGCTCTGCCTCCCATTCTGCTTTTAGGGGCCTGATAACTGAAGGCTCTGCCTCCCATTCTGCTTTTAGGGGTCTGATAACTGAAGCCTCTGCCTCCCATTCTACTTTTAGGGGCCTGATAACTGAAGGCTCTGCCTCCCATTCTGCTTTTAGGGGCCTGATAACTGAAGGCTCTGCCTCCCATTCTGCTTTTAGGGGCCTGATAACTGAAGGCTCTGCCTCCCATTCTGCTTTTAGGGGCCTGATAACTGAAGGCTCTGCCTCCCATTCTGCTTTTAGGGGCCTGATAACCGAAGGCTCTGCCTCCCATTCTGCTTTTAGGGGCCTGATAACTGAAGGCTCTGCCTCCCATTCTGCTTTTAGGGGCCTGATAACTGAAGGCTCTGCCTCCCATTCTGCTTTTAGGGGCCTGATAACTGAAGGCTCTGCCTCCCATTCTGCTTTTAGGGGCCTGATAACTGAAGGCTCTGCCTCCCATTCTGCTTTTAGGGGCCTGATAACTGAAGGCTCTGCCTCCCATTCTGCTTTTAGGGGCCTGATAACTGAAGGCTCTGCCTCCCATTCTGCTTTTAGGGGCCTGATAACTGAAGGCTCTGCCTCCCATTCTGCTTTTAGGGGCCTGATAACTGAAGGCTCTGCCTCCCATTCTGCTTTTAGGGGCCTGATAACTGAAGGCTCTGCCTCCCATTCTGCTTTTAGAAACTCTGGGAACCACAAGGAAACCTGCAGCCTGAGAGCTGCAGCTTATTGATCTTTTTAAAACTTGGAAACTGTCGATATAAAAATAAATGATGTGAACAACCTGAAAGATAATGACATCACATTAAGAAACACACCTGCGTCGGCTCTCCAGGTGACTTGGAGTGTGACATAAAATCCGACTCCAGCCCTGAGCGCGACCATGCCCACGACTATGATCTCGCCAAGGAGCCTGATGTTACCGACGGCAACAAGAAGAGGAAGAGGAAGCCGTACAGGCCAGGTGAGGAAGCGGAGGGCCGGAAAGTGAAGTGAACTCTCTTCAACATTTAAAGAGGAAGCAGCTTTTGTCCTCACCTCCACCTGACCTCTGTCTCAGGTATCGGCGGCTTCATGGTGCGGCAGCGGGGGGGGAAGGCCGGTCCGAGCAGGATCAAACTGTGCAGGAAAGACTCCACAGAAACGCTGCCAGGCAGAGACGAAGGTGAGTCACCTGTGGCCACGCCCCCTTTCTTTAGCCGATGTCAGGGACTCACACTCTCACCTGTCAGGTGTGCTGGATGCCGACGTCGTCGTGGAGACGGTGCCTGCCGCTGACCAGGCGATGGAGAAGGTGAAGAAGAGGTACAGGAAGAAGAAGACGAAGCTGGAGGAGGCCTTTCCGTCTTATCTGCAGGTAACACACCCACACACACACACCTTTCTCTCAGTCGATCCCAGACTTCTGATTGGCTGTCTCTGCCCAGGACGCGTTCTTTGGTCGGGACCTTCTGGACCGCAGCCGGCAGGTTCACGGGAGGGCAGGACCAGAGGTGACGGGCAGCAGCCAATCAGGAGCAACGATGGCTGACACAAAAGGTCCTGCCCCTGTCATCCATGGCCCCTCCCCCTCTGGGCTACAGATGGGCGCCACGGCAACCAGCAGGAAGCAGGGAACTTTGCGTGAGTTTCAGCTTCGTCCGTTTCTCCTCATGTTGTCAACATCTCCTCATCTTTTATTTGTCGACCTGAATGTCAGACATGTTGCGAAGCCTCAGGGTCATTTAGCTGCGCTTTAAGAGGGGGGGCTACAGGGGGGAGGAGCTCCACCATCTGGGGGGAGGAGTTCCATCATCTGGGGGGAGGAGCTCCACCATCTGGGGGGAGGAGCTCCACCATCCGGGGGGAGGGGCCTCACCATCCGGGGGGAGGAACTCCACCATCCAGGGGAGGAGCTCCACCATCCGGGGGAGGAGCTCCACCATCCAGGGGAGGAGCTCCACCATCCAGGGGAGGAGCTCCACCATCCAGGGGAGGAGCTCCACCATCCGGGGGAGGAGCTCCACCATCTGGGGGGAGGGGCCTCACCATCCGGGGGGAGGAGCTCCACCATCTGGGGGGAGGGGCCTCACCATCGGGGGGAGGAGCTGATGGATGGAGGAAGATGATGGATGGATTGAAAGGTTGTCATGGAGTCAAAGTCTAGAAAAGTTTGAACTTGTTATAATATTTACAGTTTTTCCCTAAAAGAGAGGCTGTGGGTTTGTTTGCATCAGCGTTTGAGCTGTGATGTCATAACGCCGGCCGCCGCACTCTGTGAATCACGTGTGTGTGTCTGCGTGTGTGTGTGTGTGTGTGTCTCTGTGTGTGTGTGTGTGTCTGTGTGTGTGTGTGTGTCTCTGTGTGTGTGTGTGTGTGTGTCTCTGTGTGTGTGTGTGTGTGTGTGTGTGCGTGTGTGTGTGTTTGTTTGTTTGTGTGTGTGTGTGGTTGTGTGTGTGTGTGTGTGTGTGTGTGTGTCTCTGTGTGTCTGTGTGTGTGTGTCTGTGTGTGTGTGTGTGTGTGTGTGTGTGTGTGTGTGTGTGTGTGTGTGTGTGTGTGTGTGTGGTTGTGTGTCTCTGTGTGTGTGTGTGTGTGTGTGTGTGTGTGTGTGGTTGTGTGTCTCTGTGTGTGTGTGTGTGTGTGTGTGTGTGTGTGTGTGTGTCTCTGTGTGTGTGTGTGTGTGTGTGTGTGTGTGTGTGGTTGTGTGTCTCTGTGTGTGTGTGTGTGTCTGTGTGTGTGTGTGTGTGTGTGTGTGTGTGTGTGTCTGTGTGTGTGTGTGTGTGTGTGTGTGTGTGTGTGTGTGTGTGTGGTTGTGTGTCTCTGTGTGTGTGTGTGTGTCTGTGTGTGTGTGTGTGTGTGTGTGTGTGTCTGTGTGTGTGTGTCTGTGTGTGTGTGTGTGTGTGTGTGTGTGTGGTTGTGTGTCTCTGTGTGTGTGTGTGTGTCTGTGTGTGTGTGTGTGTCTGTGTGTGTGTGTGTGTGTGTGTGTGTGTGTGTGTGTGACCATCAGCCATGTCAGAGGAGGCTCTGGTGGATCTGTCAGACGTCCTGAACACCGACCCCCACATTCTGGCGACGGGGCACTCAGGTACAAACACATCATCCTCATCATCATCCTGGCGCCGCTGTGTGTGTGCGTGTCGTCATGGTAACTGTGTGTGTTTGCTTCCAGGTCAGTTCCAGGTGGAGCGCTCCCCCTCTCCGTTCGGTAAGCCTCCTCTGGATCTTCTCTTCCCCCCCGTCAGACATTAACTCGTCTGTTAGTCACGACTTCTTCTTCTGCAGGAACCCTGGTTTCTTCTTCTCCTGCAGAAATCCCAGCGCTCCTCCTTCTTCTTCTGCTCCCTGCTGAGCGTGTCTGTCTCCCATCCCTGTGTCTAACCTCTCTGTATCCGTCTGTCTGTCTCAGCCGGTCTGGACATCAACTCCGTCGCCGACGACCCCTCGTTGTCCTCTGACCTTTCAGGAAGTTGTGGGCGTGGCCAGAGGACGGTGCACGAGGAGCCTCTGGACGCCATCTTGAGCCCTGAGCTCGACAAGATGG